>NC_134487.1:123505021-123620021 GCF_040206685.1 Ascaphus truei
CCGGTAGGGGGGCGCAGGGAAAAAAGTTTGCGCCCCCCTGGCCTACTGTACAACACACTGCAGATGAGGTACATGAAGAAGAGAACAAGCCTATCTAAAGAGTCCTCGATAACTGGTAACAAAAAGCATGGAAATAATATCCCATCCATTATTTTGCTCCACAAATACACAGGTGATCATTAAATAGTGAATTAATTCACTATTTCCTTTTTAAACGTTTTTTTTTGTCACTGATCATTGTTTCTAAAAATTCTGCTCGTGTGTTTTGTATCTTATATTTTATGTAAACTGATCTCATTCACATGGTGAATAGAAATGCATGTTTTTAAGAACAAAACTAAGGGATAGATTCACAAAGCTCCGTAAAGTCAGGGTAACCAAGGTGACGTTACTTAAATAGTTAACGAACATTAACCTCCCATGTTTTAACGGGAGTTCCACATAGCTAAATATATGCAAAAATAACGTCCGTTAGGCCCCTCACTTGCATATGACTAACGCGGCGTTAGCCAGCGAATTTCGGGATGACACCCTGGCGCTAGCTAGCAGTAATGCTGGGTGACATTAGCAATATGCTAAGGAAGATGCTAGGTATGCCTCTGCCTTCCCAATGATAATTCATTACCCCGTTGGAAGCCATAGTCGCCATGCATTATGGTAACGAAGTGGTTAATAGCAATAGCCTACTACCCATTGTAGGACATTGCAGCACAAGTGCCATGGCATACAAGGGGATAACCACCAACCTTAAGTAGACGGCGCAAGAGATGCTTTGCTAGAGACATCTCCCCGCGGCCCGGATACCTGCAGAGGCCCGGATACCTGCAGAGGCCTGGATACCTGCAGAGGCCCGGATACCTGCAGAGGCCCGGATACCTGCAGACGCGAATAATCAGCGTGGAGGAGAGACGTTTGCAATCTGTCCGTGTAGGGACTAAAACCAATCTTCAGCACTGGGCTGTTTCCCAGATACGACCTGATTTTACAGCAAAATTGTAAGTGGGATTCCATTTGTTATAAAGCTTTTTGATATCAGATCGGCACTATGTCCAGTAATGGCCAGTACTGTAGAGGGGGTGGGGGCAGGTCCGGGCTTTGACCTTCGAAGGCCCTAAGCAATGTCAAGTTTGAGAGCCCCCCAAAATTAGAAATAGATTATTCTGACTGAAGAGACCATTGAAAATATAAACATGAAACTGAAATGAATGAAAGCATTATACTAGCATTGTTATATACAAAGATGACGGTGTAAAGCTAAAATGAACAGTGTTTGCACATCACATTGATTTTAAAATTAAAACATTTTATTTTGTGATTGTTGGAGAAAAGTCAATGATGATGCCTTCAAATGATAAGCTGCGACGTTTGTCACTATTGATGCACATGATGCTTAGGGTCATATTTGAACGAAAATGGCTATATTTATGGGGAATATTCTTTTTTACACATTTATTTATCATCCGATTTTAAAACTTGAAATTCGTTCATTTTTTTCTATTTTTGAGGCCCTCCCCCGTCATATTGTGAGGCCCTAAGCTGTAGCTTACTTAGCTTATGCACAAGTCCGACACTGGGTGGGAGGGTGTTAGGTTTGTACGGAGTGGGGGTAGGTATGGGGCTAGGTGCCCTGGGGAGGAAGCTAAATCTACCTGAAAGGATTAAGGAGCGTGGTTAACCCATTTTATGCCCTAGTCGTGATTGTAACGATATGACATACAATGGATTTTAGGGTAATTAGAGTAGTTAGGGTAGTTGTATTAACCCCTTGTTTACCTTCGTGACCATTTCATGACCAGTATGGCTTCCAAGGGGTTAATGCACAGGTCTGGGCAAACAATGTATTCACTTTGGCTTCCTATGTTGCTAACTTAGAACCCTGGACAAGGCCACAAAATGTTCTTCTACCCCGTGTTATTAACCACATATAACCATGATCTAAAATAACATAGTGATAAGTCCCGCATTTACTTCAACAGCCTGGTGTTAATAGCACTAATGTCCGTTAAAGTCAACAGTGTTAGCCTTAAGACAGCACTTAATGCCTCGTTAGGGAGCTTTGAAGTTAATGTTTTGTTAAGTCACTAACTGGGCTTTGTGGATTCATCAATTGTCAGTGAATATTGCACGTAAATTATTTCTTCTATTAACAGTTACATACCTTTATCTGTAGGAGTTACAGTCAGAGACATTTTTAAAGCATTTGAATGACAGTAAAATAAAATCTTTAAATATAACAAAGTAACCACTAAGCCAATTATTGATGTGGTCTCTGTAGCAGCTCTGAGATGTTATGATGTACTTCAAAAGCTTGTAAGTAAGAGTTTGCTTTGCTCTGGTGCTGTGCTTCCTGGCGTTCCAGGAGATTTCAGTTCAGAGTTTGTAGTGCGATGTTCTGGAGCTGAATGACGTCAGCAAAGGGAGAGCACAACTGCTATGGATGCCTGGAAGGTCTAAAAAGCCTCTTACGCGTTTCGCAAGTCACTGCTTGCTAGCTTAGGGAAAGTGGGCAGCCTACTTTCCCTGAGCTAGCTTAAATTCGTGAGTGCATTACTTTCTTAACCACTTGTCTAAACAATAGTTTTTATATACCACACCATTTTGAGGTTGTCTTGTCCTAGATACATTTCTCCATTGCTAGTGCTAGGATCACCTCCTTCAAGAGCAGCACAAGTCACCACAGCACGTTCAGAACACTCCTATTCCACGGAAGATCCCCTTAGTAGTATGAAGTTTACGATTTAATCAACGCCGAGATGCAATCAAGTCTATAAAGACCTTCATTTTTCTGAAGTCTTGGTTATCCAAACTTTCACAAGACAATACAGTGAAGGGTGGCTAATTGAGTAAAGACACTGACTAGATAAACAATTGAGTTTGAATGGGGTTCTATTCCCTGTGTCAGCTCCTTTATCTCCCTGTGCCTCAGGCACCAAAACATAAGTTGTAAGCTGATGTGGGCGAAGACTGTCTGTAGAAATGATTATGTGCTGTGTACCGCGCACTATACTGCAATTGTGAAGCGCTTTGAGTCATAGTAATTGCGAATGAGTAATTGTGAAGCGCTTTGAGTAAATACTCATAAAAGACAAAGATAATTGTTTTGCTTATGTCTGAAGTGGGTTCCTAGTGCAGTTATTTTGGTACTGGAGTTACGATAAACATCTGCACTGTCATTCATCTCACTTTTTCTGTTCCCTTTCTTCTCTAATAACAGACTGGCGTATCTGGCATGTTATTACAGTAAGGTCAAGTTTAAAAGAGGAAATACTGTGCGCTGCCAGATGTACAGTTGCTGCATTTTCTGCTTTTGAATGAATTACACTTAGTACTTTGGCAAACCAAACTCAATTGCAATTTTCTAAAACAATAAAAAAAAAAAGTTGTACTATTCTATATTTATAGTTTAAATGGAGTTGTAGAGAAAATAAATGAAAGGGTATATGACTTAAATACCTTTTTTTTTTTTTTTTAAATAAAAAAAATATATGAGGCAGCATTTACTTTAAAACATCAGTACTGTGCCAGTGACACCTACAAAAATATACTGTAGCATTAAGTATACCCCTCGGCTGCTAAGGGTCCTGCAATATATTGTAATATACCGTACAATTATTACCCACTCACTCCCATAGCTTTGACTAACAAATACACCTTTCGGTCCCATTTTCAAATTTGATTTATTATACTCAGATGTGTCTGATTACGTAGGAGGGGTTAAATAACGTATACCTCTCCTACTCCTTGTACTCCTGAGAGAGCACCAACCCGGGGTGCGAAACGCGTGGGAGGACATTTGTGTCCTGTGTTTTTTATTATGTAATTAATATATCTTTTTTTCCCCCTACATCTGGTGAGTTCTGATATTTTTCATGGGTCTGCAGTCCCACCAATCCTGTTTTTCCTCCACTTCCCAATGTTACCTGAAACGGGTTGAAAACCATTGTTTAACCCCTTCATTGTCCGACTGATCAGCAATGTGCTGCATGTGCCATGTGCTTAATAATAATAATAATAATAAAATAATAATAATCTTTCTACATTCTACACAGATTCTTACATAATTTTGTCCCCTGCTAACTCACTAATAATTTGCACATAGTCCTTGTCCAGCAAGTCAGTGAAATAATGCTCTTATAGACAAATCCATCAATTATATGTTACCCAGTCTGTGGGCATCCATTGTGTTCGGTTTTATTAAGTTTCTTCATTTAAAAATAAAATAAAAAATTATGTCAAATCAGAAAAGATTGACGGGTCCGTGCCACTTCAAACACAGTTTCAAAGCATTTTCACATTCAGGTTAGGGAGTTAACAGCTGCAAAGGTTTGCTTTGCTTTGCTGACAACAGCAATCTGCACATATAACAGTCTGAAGTATGGGCTAACATCGTTCAGTACAGCAGTCAAGTGGCAGAGTAAGTGGCAATGGTGCTTTTCAAGGGACACACCATTCTTGAAGCAAACTGGCAGTGGCACTTCAATAAGTAAATATAGGAGATAACTCTTTTTAAACCAGGGACATACATGTATATATTTAAGCAATGTTTACAACTTTCACTATCACTATAGCAACCAAATGTTTGGAAGTGTTTTTATGATCTTTACTTAATCTCTTTTGTGGTAACACGGTTTGTAAACTCTTGTATGTACAGGCTAAATGTCCACAGCTGTCCTGTGTTTTGTTTTTTTGTGGACACTAATTATGCTGACATCACTTGCCAAAGATAAAGGGCAAGAACAATAAAACGGGTAAGATTAGCATCACAGGGATCCGAAGCAAATAGAAACATACTGTACTCATTTCATTCAAAATAAATTACTTTCAGGGGGATTAAATCTCGCTATGGAAGCCATATACATTGATAATTTGTTTATTAAACTTTCTCCCCCCTCCGCTATCTGGGACAACTTTAAAGCTCAACTATCAACACTTGGAGGTTACATTTGTCTTCTTTGGAGAACAAACCCTCTCAATTATTTTAATGTACAACACACAAATCAAACCTTTTGGCTACGGCCCCAGTGTTGACTGCTGCACGCACGCAAGCCACGATCTGAAGGGAGCAATGGGAGGCACTGGGGGGCGTGGCCAAAATGGGGGGAAAGGGGGCGCAGCCATGACGTGTGGGGCAGCCATGGCGGGGCATTCCATTGACTGCCCGCCCGAGCACGTGACCGCGTTGCAGCACGGGAAGACAACATTCTTGTCTTCCTTGCCAGCGTACGCGTCACAGCACTTTGCGCGCCCACACACACACGGCCACTGGGGCCTGCCCCATAGAGGACTGTGCTGTGGTATGTTGCGCGCACGCTGTAGCACGTGCCGCAGCGGCCACTGGGGACTTAGCCTTAGGAAGAACAAGATCATGCTACGGTAGATGAAGGCCCATGTTAAAGAAATGGCGTGGATTATCTTACCCTGTCCCTCCACCTTTAAGACCTAAAAACGCCCCTCTTTATTGAAGCATATGGGAAGCTCCGCCTGCTGTTGCTATACATCTCTGATGCGCTGACCTTGGCCCCTTGCAGACACTTCCCATAACACCCTCCTACTGTCTCTGTAAAGTCTCCCTAATTACCACTTAGATTGTAAGCTCTTTGGGGCAGGGACCCGCATTCCTATTGTTACTGTCATGTCTTATTCTTATTATGTGTTATATTATAATGTCACGTGTATTACTGCTGTGAAGCGCTATGTACATAAAAGGCGCTATATAAATAACTGTATACGTACATACCAACGGGGATGAAAGCAATGACAGCAAATAACTAGCAATGGTTGATCAGTTTTCTAAAGTTTAACTTTTTACATTTCCCCAATTTTTACACAACAATTACAGCAACATTTTATATATTTTCATTTTATTTCTGGATAGATTATCAGCAGTTCCACACCTCCCATTTTTGGAAGCTCTGATGAGTTATTTTAGCCAGCACCTAAGGCCACGCGTATAGTGCCCGCCACGGGCAGCTAGTGAAAGTTATATTTCGCTTTGCGGCGGCATCGCGGGCTTGCTGGCATTTGATTGGGTGAGGGGCTGTCACATGAGGCGACAGGCCTTGAAAAATCAAATATTGCCAGCTCCCAAAATCCACGATGCGACGTTGCTCCGTCGCATTGTCGCCGTTACTATAAGTGCACGCGGAGGCAATGTATTCGTTTTTGGGCGATGTCGCCCGTCGCGGACACTATACGCACGGCCTTAGACATCTCATCAGTAGCATTATCTGCTTGAAGGTGAATTTTATTAGCACCCAAGAAAACCAACTGTTCGGCAAGTTGAGCCTTTTATTTGTGTTGACTGGGGGGCCAAAGCTAAAACCAGTGACATTTCTATATGGTACTGTATATAGAAGAAAATCATTGCAAACTGTCTTCTTTATACTGTATTCGCAGTAGTTGGGACTCCCCAAAACCTGGGCTTTGGCGCTTTTCCTATTGTCTGTGATCCCAAAAATTGATTGTCTTCCCTGGTCATAGCCCGATTCCATGAACGCACAGAGATGTTTCATTATTAACAATTCATGAATCTGATCTCCCATCCTACACTTCATTTCTGTATAACACTGGCACAGATAAGAGATTTTCACTTCTAAATCCACAGCTTTATCATCACAGCCAGAGAGGTTTATCCAACAAAAACCTACTTAATCCCTACTAATCCATTTGCTGGAAGACTCCGTTAAACAACATGTAAATTATGTGTAACTGTGTTTCCCTTCCCCCACCAAATCGCAGATATGGGCCATTACATGGTGTGTGGTGCCACTGCTGGCAACAGGAGGGCTGAATCGTCCGCCGATGGTAGTGGGGACACAGGAACAGGCTTCTGGGGTTCATACCCCACATATCTCCTTAGCAGTGCAGCGCCTCCATCTGCCGCAGGCTCCAGGAACTGAAGGTGATCTCCCACGGTAGAACTTATTACCTCTCCCCCCAGAAATGTCATGCACCAGGCAGGAGGTATATTGCAAACAGGAACGGGTTTATTACTACACTCTACAGCAAAAGCTACACGGCAGTATTCTGCCTGATGCAGTCTGTCAGGTCAGCTATCACTGAAGATGGTCCCTGGACCGTCACTACAGGCCAAGGGCACCTGCAGCCGTCTTAGCTCTTCCTCCCTAGCGGAGGCAGGGGTATGGTCCACACTCACTCTCCCTCGGAGGGAAGAGAACATGGGAAGGCCTCCATCTCAGGCTCCCAGTTGTGTGACCTGCCTTCCTCAGAGGGGAAGGAACAACCTGCCCTTAAGCACAGCAAGAAGGCGGCCACCCCGTTGTCCCAGTTACAACAAGATGTACCACCCACTGCTGTCACTCAGGTGCAGTACCAAAAGGCGAGGGGAAAAACCCCATGCCAACTACTGGCAACCTGATAGTACCAGGGTTTACTGCCAGCCCATTAGGCAGAATAGTAGTCAGGGATGACCCTACTACATATGTTTTCTTCCATCCAGTCCAAACAAAAGCATTAGTTCATTTATAAACCCCTTTGTAGTAGGAGGGGGAGGTCCTTTTACGTTGCAGGGTTTTCTGGTATGAAGAGGTTTGTTTGTTTTACCAATCTGCTATCTACTAGTTGAATATGGAAGCCTCACAACAAATCACTCTGAGCAGGGGCGAATTTCCCATTGGGCCCAGGCGGCAACATTTTGGGGTGGCAAAAATGTCCACCCCTATATATGTTTGCCGCGCTCTTGGGCCTGATGGGAAGGCACGTACATGTGGCGGCCACCTCCTTGCTGCCGCCCTCCTTCCGAATCGCAGCATCATATGTCACCGCTGTGAAAGAATTATGGGCAGGGGTCTATATAGAAGAAAGAGAGTCTGGGGTTACTGGTCATCCATTTTGTCTATTCTAATTTTTGTGGACGTGTGATAAATGTTTGTGGCTGAAGATGAGTTTTCGCTGACAATATAAGTTCTAAGGCTGTGCCTGTGGCTTTACGCCCAGAATTACAGCGATACAATTTATCAGTACCCTGACGCATTTTGTTATTATACCATTTCTGTAGGAAAGAATGTATGAGTGGGCAAGGTTTGCTCTGAGACTATTTCAGAATATTATGTGCTTCCTACAGAGATTAAAACTTGACTTTGGTAAAAACAAATATATGGGAGGGAGGTATGTTATGCTAACCAAGCTCAAATAAAGCATATGTAGTGTTTTTAGATTTTTATAGGGCAGTGCTGCCTTATTTTCTGTAACCAAGGGTATAAATACAGGGGGTGGTATTACCCCACCCCAAATCACACTGAAGCCGCTTGCTAACGTGTCATCTCCTTGTGCACTCACAATAAAGATTCCTTGATACTCACCGAATCTGTCGGCAGTTCTTGGTGCCCCTTGGGTACCCCTGAGAATGCTGCGGTCACACCGCAGACGTCACTGTGACGTGGCGTCTCGTTGCGACGTCAAATGAGGTCATGACATCGCGTTACCATGGCAACGTAACGCCGTGGGACGTCACATTGGTGATTCGGAAGAAGGAGAGCGGCATCCACACATAAGTGCCATGGGGCGGTGGATCTTGAAACCGCCGCTGAATCTGTGGTAATTATAACTGTTGTGGAAGGTTTGCTCCTCCCAGTATTTCATATCTTCTGCCTGCATCTTTCTAATCATTCAGAGTGTGCCTGTAACAAGCATTTCACGCCTGATTATCGTGAGACGTGCAATCCCCCTTCCTACTGAGTAATTTCTTGTTTTCTGCAGTGGATATATACATATGTCTATGTGTTTTAGCTCTTCTTGGTCCTATTAGGAACAGTGGAAGATGGAAGGCTGGTAAATAGAAAGTAACAGCGGCCTACATGTAAAGGGGCCCTCTTTAAAATGGACCTTTTCTAAGTTGCATACAGGGGGGGTTTAAAAGGGAGTTCAAGAGGAATGCAACAAGAGGACCAACAGAACATCTATTGGCCCCGGAGACAGAATTTGAACTACGCTGGAAAAGAGAATCATTTCTATCACAGACGTGAGAAGATGCAGCTCTCTTCACTCTAGACCAGGGGAGCGCAACATTTTTCCCTGCGCCCGCTGCCGGTTGTGCCCCTCTCCGTGCGCCCCGCCATTTACCTTGCTCCGGCGTTCTGGGCATCATGATGTCACATTGCCATGGTAACTTGACGTCACATGACCCGTTGCGTCATTTGAAGTCGCGTTGCCATGGCGATGAATCTCCAGAAGGCGTCTGAGCCAAGGTAAGTGCAGTTTAGTTTACAGAGGCCTTCGCCGCTTCCCCGGCATTTAATTTAAGTGCCTTTGGGAAGCGCGTTGGGCCTCTGTAAACCCTGCACCCCCCCGCAGACAATCTCGCGCCCCCCCACTTTTCAGTTTGCACACCCATGCCTGATCTCACCCCTTACCACGTTACCATGGGGACACGTTGCTGGGACCCGCCGGAGACCAGGTAAGGGATGTTACAGAGGCCTTGCGCACGCTCACCGGCATTTAATTTAAATACCTTGGGGAAAACCACGGGGCCTCTGTAACCGCCGCGCCCCACCCAGAAAATCTCACACACCCCAATTTGCGCCCCCCAGCCGCCCTAGGCCATTGAAAATTAACATTTTATTGTATTAATAAAGTGAATAGTCACAAGTAACACAAAATAATGGTGACAATGTGAGAACATACATAATATATACAGATAAAACACAAGGAAGTGTGGCTCGAGAGTGAATGGTCTGTTAAAGAGACCATAAATTAGTACTGATAAGTCAGAGGGGCAGGTTTGCTCAACCATGGGGATGATACAACGTATTTAATGTTACTGATATACATGTAGCTATATCCAATTGAAAGGCAACAGTATTTATTTATTTTATTTATTTATAAAATATTTTACCAGGAAGTAATACATTGAGATTTACCTCTCGTTTTCAAGTATGTCCTGGGCACAGAGTAAAATAAATAATACATGGTTACAAATACAGTTACATAAATGAACAAGGTATACATTATATACAAGACATTGCGTGCACAGTTAAAGAAAATATATATTATGAGCGTATGAAACAGTTACAGACCAGGTTAAAATGTGAGACAGCCTTAGATTTGAAAGAACTTAAACTGGTGGTGGATGTGAGAGTCTCTGGTAGGTTGTTCCAGTTTTGTGGTGCACAGAAGGAGAAGGAGGAACGTCCGGATACTTTGTTGAGCCTTGGGACCATGAATAGTCTTTTGGAGTCTGATCTCAGGTGATAGGTGCTGCATGTGGTAGGGGTGAGGAGCTTGTTCAGGTAGCTGGGTAGCTTGCCCAGAAAGTATTTGAGGGTGAGACAGGAAAGGTGAACTTTGCGCCTAGACTCTAGTGATGACCAATCTAGTTCTTTGAGCATTTCGCAGTGATGTGTGTTGTAGTTGCATTGGAGAACAAAACGACAAATTGAATTGTAGAGGGTGTCAAGTTTGCTAAGGTGGGTTTGAGGAGCCGAGCCATATACTATGTCTCCATAGTCAATAATTGGCATTAGCATCTGCTGTGCAATACGCTTTCTGACCAGGAGACTTAGGGAGGATTTGTTCCTGTAAAGTAGCCCTAGTTTGGCATAGGTCTTGGTTGTCAGGGTATCAATGTGCATCCCGAATGTTAAGTGGGAGTCAAACCATAAGCCCAGGTATTTAAAACTAGTGACAGGTGTTAGGGTGGTGTTAGCGTTTGTTCTAATCAGGAGCTCAGTCGCTGGAAGCTTTACAAATTTAGTCTTGGTCCCAAATACCATTGTTACAGTCTTGTCAGTGTTTAAAAACAGTTTGTTTTGGGAAATCCAGTTTTCGAGTCTCAAAAAGTCAGACTGAAGTATGTGTTGAAGGTCAGAGAGGCTATGGCTGTGTGCATATAGGATTGTGTCATCTGCATACATGTGTATTGAGGTAGTGCTGAAGTGCCCAAATTAGCTGCTGAATGCTGTAATAATGTCTATAGGTGGTAGCAATATTTAAAACTAGAACTCAGCACTTGATAAGCGTGAATATCATGCTTTAGACAACAAACTAGTCCTCATATAGTTCTAAAACTGTTTGTAAAGGGACTCAACAGCGATTCTGGCTGATTAGTAAGTATATGGTTCTAACAAACTGCTCAATCAACAGTCATGCTGAAGTACCAAACGTAGCTGCTGAATGCTGTAATGAGGTCTATAGGTGGTTGCAATAATAATAAATGCAACTCAGAACTTAATAAGCTTATATATCATGCTTGAAATAGCTATGTTCCACCATCGCTAATAAATGGGATTCCTATTGGACAGTACAGTATGTGCGCCTTAGACGAAACTGTTTCACATTAGGTGAATTTAAAGCACAAGCCAATGACCTAAGAGACAGATTCCTGGACAAAAAGGCTAGTCTTTAAACACTTTGAAAATTGCCTACAATTGGACATTGACCAGGAACAGAGACACCCTACGATCAACAAATAGCAAAGTAAATCCTGCTCAGATCCGATGAATAGGGACATCCAGTACAATCGCAGATGGACTCTGATGAAATCAATTTTTTCAAGACACTGGAACATTTTAAGATCAGATGACGACTTAAGTCAAAATATTGAAGAGTATAACCAGTAGAAGGTATAAAAACCTACGCGATGTCTTTGTACATAGCCACTTCCAACGTAAGTCAACCAAATGCTGGTTAAATACTCCTTAAAAAGCTACTTAAGCGTAAAAATTGCAAGGCTTGCAAATTCATCTTGGCTACAAATGAATTTCACAACTCTGATAAAACCAAATCCTACACAATCAGGCATTTCATCAATGGTACAACTACTAATGTGATTTACACATTTACTAATCACATGTGAATGTGGCCTACGTTATGTAGGTAAGACCATACGTGATTTATGAAGACGTGTCTAAGAACATGGAAATTCAATAATTAATGAACAGGACACACCAGTGGTACGTCAGATCAACCTTTATCATAAGGGTGACGTTAGCGATTTGTCCTTCACTGGTATTGACCATCTGAAAAGCACCATAAGAGGAGGTGATATTGACAACAGACTTGAGAAAAGAGTCTGAATGGATTTACCATTTAAAAACACTACACCCCTCCGGACATAATGAAGGATTTACATATACCTCTTTACATAATGTACAGTATCCTGCTATTGCATCCCTGTAACACATTGTATGATGATTTGTTTTGTATACCTTTAACCTAAAAGGGCACCACAGCCCAGCTTTTGTATAGATCAGATACATCTGTTCTGCGCATTGTAGTATCTGTTCTTACAGTCTAGCTTTACAATGAATCGCATACAAGGAAGTGAAACAGTTAATTTCTTTGTATTAGATATCTCCAAAATGGTTATTGAGTTTTTATATTCCTACTCATATTATTGTGTTGCCATATGTATACAACAATATGAATAATGCATAAACAATTTGATTTAGTCTTTTAATATTGTCTGTCAAATGGTATTGTATTGTATTGTATGTCTTTATTTGTCTATATAGTATATCAGAACAACGATACTTATTTTACTGTGTGTCATACTTGTTATGTGATTTCATTTTTACACTATTTTTAATATTAGTCTCACACAGGAACTCCGCCTACATAACTGTATTCTGTAACAGTCTGCCTCTTTTGTCTGTGGCTCGCATCATTAGTCACCATAGAAACAGTAATGCTATTTAAAGCTGCAGACCAAGTATTATCCTACATTTGTTTTTTAAAATAAATCAGTTATGTACTATGAGAAAATACTTGTACCATTTTCTTTTAAACAATTCTGAATTACATTTTTAGTGTGTTATAATGTAACAAGCATTTTTTGTTCCTATGGTAACCATTTACAAAGTCATATCCCCTTCCTCTTCTGAAACAGGCTCTGGCACACGCCTTTTTGAGCCCTTCCCTCCCTCTAGCAGTGCACCGATTGTATCTAGTGACTGTCTGGTCACATGATCTTCCCCACAGAACTTTGCATCTTTGGTTCTCTCCTGCTGCACTGACAGCCATTTAATGAACCCCCGAGCCAAATCTTTACCAAAATCGATCTCAGGAGAACCTAGCTAATTACTTATCATTGTGTAGATTGTATTGATGCACATATTAAACGGGAACGAATTATAAAAAATATTTTTTTATGGCAGCTTGGACTGCTGCTTTAACATACTATTCACGCTCGAGCCACACTACTTTGTGTTTTAAATGTATGTTCTCACATTGTCACCATTACTTGTTTTGGTAGTTGGTGTGACTATCATTTTCTTAATAGAATTAAATATTAATTTGTCCCGCCCAGGGTGTGCACCATAAATGCAGCTCCTATGAAGATCTCTGTATGGTCACATTACTTTTGTGTTCTTTACTACCATTCTCTTTAGTATATCGGTACCACACCATTGCCACATTGTGCCGTATTTCCGCAATAATATATCCTGACCCCATCCACATTTATGATACTTTATCTGTTGAGCGGTGTTACACTTCTCCTTTTTGCCCCTGTGCAAATACAATATTACATTTAAACACCTACTAGAAACTATAACTAATGAAAAGTAGAAACAAAAAGGAAATTAACAAAAAAATAGTCTCCCTTTATCTTTCCATATCCTATTATCCCAACTTTGATGAATATAACAAAGATAAATAAAGCCGTAATCCTTATATCATGAAATCTCTCGGTTCTGTATGGTGAGATAATGGAAGCTTAAAATCTGCGTTCATCTGAAGACCGTATAATTCAAAACATATAACTCGTACTACCTTCCAAAGAAAATATCTCAGGCTGCCTTACAGCATGCCATTATAATCACACATACTGTTTGAACATACAAACACATACATAGGTCAATGCACCCGACTTTTCTTTTTTAAAGAGTTGTTTTCAGGAATTTATTTTGAGGTTCACCCCAAGAATCCGTTGACAATTTAAAAAATAGTGGCGACCGTCTCCTAACAAATGTGAGTCTGAGCATTTCATTTCCCAAAATGGCTTCTAATATGTCCAATTTAAACATTTCCACTAGCTTTGACTTCAATGTAGAAAGTGTTGGGCATTATTGTCAATCCAAGGGAGGGTTATACTGTATTTTTCCTTGCGGTCATTACAATTACATCAATAATTCCAGGTGATTTGGTTACTTTAGATCCCCTTTCCCATACCTCCAAATGATCAAATAAATGTGGAATATGGTGTTCTGAGAGCACAGTTTCTAACCTATCTTTAATATATCGATTCACTTGTTTTCAGAATATTTGGATGTACCTACATATCCAAAAAGGATGGATCAGATCAGCTTTAAGGTAATGACATTTAGGGCAATGGGATAGTAGATTTAATTTTTCAACGATATATTGGGACATGCATGCTCTGTTTGTTATTTTCAATTGGGTTTCTCTCCATGTTATAGATTGGATACGTTTGTATACTGTGCTTAAACCCTCTTGCAGAACTGTCCCATTCTCTGTTTCTGGAATATCCGTCATCCATATAACATACGAATCCTCTAATACAGCATGGCCGTTTTTCTTGACTCAATATTAAATCATATATGGATCCTATGGAGAATGTATTTTGCTTTGGGGCTCTTATAAACTGGTCAAACTTGCTTTTGTGGAAGTTCAGGGGCTTCTCGCTCTGTAATGTGTTAAAAAAAAGTGTCTGACCTGTAGATATGCAAAGAAATTAGTTTTAGGTAGTTGGAATTCTAGTCGCTATTCTTCAAAGCACTCAGTACATTAGTTTGCAATATATAATATTTGTTTGAACGAAGAGTATTCCTTTCTTTTTCTCCACTGTAGGAAGGTGTCTCCCATATCCCCAACTCGAAAGTCTGGGTTATTACATAAAGTCTGAAATGTTGTTACCGAATTACCACGTTCACATTTGTTCTGTACCATTCGCTAAGCTATGGTCATTGCTTTCAATAAGAGGGAGGTCGCTATGTTTTGGAATCATTTTCTTCTCTACACAGGCTAAACATTTAGTTAGCTACTGGGTTCCAGCTATCAATATGCTGCATTGTTTTTCCATTTCAGGGATCGATAAATGATTGGTGTTAGCCATGCAGTCTTTCAAATATCTAAAGCGACCGGCCCTTGTAACATCTTAAATCCGGCAGTGGAACACCTCCATCCCTAATACTCGGTTGTCATTTTTATTCTATTTATGCTACACAAATCTAATAAAACCCCTGTGGGTTTCTAGTATGTTACTGCTTTTGAGTGATATTGGTAGCTTGAGTAGAGGGTATAATAATTTTGGAAATGACAATTTTAACCAAATTAGCTTTGCCCCAGAATGATCGATATAGGTTTTTCCCATTGTCTCAGTTCGTTTGTCACTTTATAATAGGAGTGATGTTTGACCTATACAGGTCATTAATGTCAGTCGGGATATATATTCCCAGATACTTAATTTGATTGTGTGCCCATATAAACGGTTTAATCTCTATTATTTCTTTTTATACATCTTGACTGTCTTTAGCTACGGAAAGAGCTTCTGATTTATTGAAATTTATCCTGTAGCCAGAAAAACTTCCGAAAACTATTAATAGTCTGAACTATTGCAGGTAGAGACGTTTTAGGTTCAGATACAAAGAGCAACGTGTCGTCCGCAAAAAGTGAGATTTTTGTTTCCCATTTGCCAATTTGAATACTGATAATAATAATACTGATAATAATAATACTAATAATATATATATATATATAGCACAACAGAAAGAAAAAACGGCGCCAACCTAAACCATTATATGAATAGCCACATCAACATGAAGAAAAAAACCTATACTGTACAAAAATGGGGACAGATAGTATACATGCACAATACAAAAATATATAAAAAATAAAATTATCAGATGTAAAGTAAAGTCCAGAAAAAAATATATATAAAAAATGTATACAAATCCTAAAAAATGCTCCAATTGCTATCCAAAAGAGTATCTGCAGCCCGAATGAAGGGAACACCACTTCCTTGAAGATATCTATAGAAACACAGAAAAAACAGGCGCACTCATAGCGTAAAAAGGTATAACAATATTTATGGAGTAAAGGATTTAAAATGCACACTCACAAACATAGCTTAATAAAAAGCAATTTTGAGTATAACTCAGCCAGCCCGACACAGGAACCCGGTACCAGATGACTTCAGTGTCCGGTGCTGATTCACTGCAGCAGCCTCTGTGAACGCCTCCGCAGCCCGGAGAACACGAGGGACGCCACCTTCCTCTCAATCCGGCGTCACACAGTGAGTTCTCAGCTCCAGGTATCGCGAGAACTCAGTGACGTCAGTGGATATATCCGGAACAAGTTCACATACGTGTATTCAGTGGATACAGCCGGAACAAGTTCACATACGTGTATTCAGTGGACGGCTGAGAAATGTTTCCAAAGAAACAACAAATGCTATAGCTGACGTGTGAGTGAATAATTATTAAAAATGGAACAATACACCTCCACCAAACACTCTCCACGCGTTTCGTCTCCAAAGAGACTTCATCAGGAGTGAAACAGTACAGGTGAGGAAGATAGTATTTATAGTTAGATGAACCAATCAGAACATAGAAGACTACTAATTGCTAATCAGACACACATGGTCAATACCATGATCAAATTAACCCCCATATGTTCCAAAACACATACGGGCCAGATAGACAAATAGTACTAGAGAAAGTGACCAAATAGGCAGATACAAATAATAACATACAATTTAACAAATAAATTAAAATGCATATAAGTACTAAAGCAAGATCTAATATAGCATAATAATATATTATAGCATCATTGGCTTAGTATTGTACTAATGTAATAAACAGATGTTAGTAGAGAAATATCAAAACTCCACATAATTGGGGTCAATAAATCTCCACTGGATAGTACATATAAAGAGATAATGACTAAAAGATTCAGAGAGATCAGAGTACAAGAGGGGGGAGGGGGGAAAAAAAGGGGGGGGGGAGGGGAAGGAAAAAAAGGGGGGGGATGGAGGGGAGGAAATGAAATAGAGTGAAACCAAATATTGGAACAATAGCATGGAGAAGGATTTTGGATCAATGGAGGTCACGCAAGCAAAGCTGGTACAGCCATATATAAAATTTGTTTGTTTTGTTATTAGTTGCATATCTAAACCACTGTCATAAAGGGACAATCAAACACAACATCTGAAACAGTGTGGTAATGCACGTGCCACCACGGAGGGAGCGAGGTACCTCGCTCAACCCAGACCTCCGTGAAAGCACTGCACCCCACAACAGGCATGATGGGTGTCATTTAGACTACTGTACTGATGTCTATTGTATCATTGAGACCCCCTGGACACAACGTACCAAGTACATATATCCAGTAGGTCTCCCTGACACATAATTTCTTGAAGCTATCACCATCCGAAAGGGAAGGTGAAATGGCCTCGATACCAAAGATGGACAGAGAGCAGGGATCCTTATTGTGTATACTATCAAAATGCCGTGATAAGCAGTGTGACTGAAGACCATGTTTCACATTTCTACGATGCTCGAGAAATCTGGTATTAACAGTCCTTGACGTGCGGCCCACATATTGTAGACCGCAACGACAGGTAATGAGATAGATAATATAGGAACGCAAACAATTTATATAATGTTTTATCTCATGTACAGAACCATTAGCAAAGGATTTGAAAGATTGAATCTTACTTATATGCCCCCAAGTTTTTTAGATTTTGAGCTGTTCATTGACAAGTCGGACATGAGGATACATAGTAAAACACACTTTAAACCTGTCTCCACCAATGGGTACCTGCAGTACGGTAGCAACCACTATAAAAAGTGGCTTAATAACATTCCAAGAAGCCAATTCTTTAGGATCCGCCGGAATTGTTCTTTGAACTCGGATTTCTGTGCCCAAGGAGAGACTCTAAAGAATAAGTTTCTACAAAAGGGTTATGACAGAACGGTGGTGCAGAGGGCATTTGATGATGCTAAGTCTACTGATAGGAGTGCTCTACTTGAGAGGTCCAGGACCAGATCTGATCTTGCTGGCCTTGATTCAGCGATGGACAGATCAAGCGGGAATCCTTCACATTCATTTCCTAAATTTATCACAAAATATAACAAATTGGCCTATGAGGTTAAACATATTATCAATAGACATTGGAGCATTATTTTGAATGATCCTATTCTAGGCCCTAAGGTGCCACCACGAGCTCCAATTGTCTTTAAAAAAGCAAGGTGTCTGAAGACCATGATTGCCCCAAGTAGACTTAAGCCTATTATTGATCTACAATCTACAACATCCACCAAGACTCCTACAAGGGGAAATTTCCCCTGTGGCAGGAGTAGATGTATTACTTGTGGGCATATAATTAAGATTCAATCTTTCAAATCTTTTGCTAATGGTTCTGTACATGAGATAAAACATTATATAAATTGTTTGCGTTCCTATATTATCTATCTCATTACCTGTCGTTGCGGTCTACAATATGTGGGCCGCACGTCAAGGACTGTTAGTACCAGATTTCTCAAGCATCGTAGAAATGTGAAACATGGTCTTCAGTTACACTGCTTATCACGGCATTTTGATAGTATACACAATAAGGATCCCTGCTCTCTGTCCATCTTTGGTATCGAGGCCATTTCACCTTCCCTTTCGGATGGTGATAGCTTCAAGAAATTATGTGTCAGGGAGACCTACTGGATATATGCACTTGGTACATTGTATCCAGGGGGTCTCAATGATACAATAGACATCAGTACAGTAGTCTAAATGACACCCATCATGCCTGTTGTGGGGTGCAGTGCTTTCACGGAGGTCTGGGTTGAGCGAGGTACCTCGCTCCCTCCGTGGTGGCACGTGCATTACCACACTGTTTCAGATGTTGTGTTTGATTGTCCCTTTATGACAGTGGTTTAGATATGCAACTAATAACAAAACAAACAAATTTTATATATGGCTGTACCAGCTTTGCTTGCGTGACCTCCATTGATCCAAAATCCTTCTCCATGCTATTGTTCCAATATTTGGTTTCACTCTATTTTATTCCCCCTCCTATCCCCCCTTTTTTTCCTTCCCCTCCAGCTTTTTTTTTTTTTCCCCCGCCCCCTCTTGTACTCTGATCTCTCTGAATCTTTTAGTCATTATCTCTTTATATGTACTATCCAGTGGAGATTTATTGACCCCAATTATGTGGAGTTTTGATATTTCTCTACTAACATCTGTTTATTACATTAGTACAATACTAAGCCAATGATGCTATAATATATTATTATGCTATATTAGATCTTGCTTTAGTACTTATATGCATTTTAATTTATTTGTTAAATTGTATGTTATTATTTGTATCTGCCTATTTGGTCACTTTCTCTAGTACTATTTGTCTATCTGGCCCGTATGTGTTTTGGAACATATGGGGGTTAATTTGATCATGGTATTGACCATGTGTGTCTGATTAGCAATTAGTAGTCTTCTATGTTCTGATTGGTTCATCTAACTATAAATACTATCTTCCTCACCTGTACTGTTTCACTCCTGATGAAGTCTCTTTTGAGACGAAACGCGTAGAGAGTGTTTGGTGGAGGTGTATTGTTCCATTTTTAATAATTATTCACTCACAAGCCAGCTATAGCATTTGTTGTTTCTTTGGAAACATTTATCTCAGCCGTCCACTGAATACACGTATGTGAACTTGTTCCGGCTGTATCCACTGAATACACGTATGTGAACTTGTTCCGGCTGTATCCACTGACGTCACTGAGTTCTCGCGATACCTGGAGCTGAGAACTCACTGTGTGACGCCGGATTGAGAGGAAGGTGGCGTCCCTCGTGTTCTCCGGGCTGCGGAGGCGTCCATAGAGGCTGCTGCAGTGAATCAGCACCGGACACTGAAGTCATCTGGTACCGGGTTCCTGTGTCGGGCTGGCTGAGTTATACTCAAAATTGCTTTTTATTAAGCTATGTTTGTGAATGTGCATTTTAAATCCTTTACTCCATAAATATTGTTATACCTTTTTACGCTATGAGTGCGCCTGTTTTTTCTGTGTTTATATATATATATATATATATATATATAATCATACAGGACACCTGCAAGCTCATATTGAGCCCCCAAAATAACCACAACATATATATAAGCATATAGGTGTCACAGAGGAGTGCTACTGAGAATGGCGATATATATTTAAAACCAGAGACAGAACATGAAACACAGACAGAGCTCAGTGCACATCCAGCGAAACCTATACACAGTACAGTGCCTAAATATATATGTATAGATATCCATTAAATAAAATGGTCTTTTAGTTTAACATTTTGGCCAAAGTGTTGTAAGCCCCTGAGCCACTACATGGCAGACCACATCTCAAGGGTCCCTAACACTAATATAAATTCTTAATAACCTGTGCATTGCCAGGAAGAATGATTTATAATAAATCTGTCAAAATTAGTTGCATAGTTCTAAGTCTGATTGAAGCTTTTATTAACCTGTACAGTACCATGAAAAGCACTCTGTATTAGATTTGTCACAATCATACTGCAAGCAGGCTCAGAAGACTGGGCCTCTGATTGAGCCACGTGTTCAGAAGCGGGAACTGCTTGAGCCACCTGTGCTGTAGCAGGGATATTCTGTAAACCTGACCTGTTGGGGAGGCTTGAGGACGCTAGTTGAGCCCTCCTGATTTAGAGCACCACTACACGGGTGTCACTAGTGCTCGTATAACTCATTCTGTGTTTGATTGGTTCCCGATATATATTTATCTCTTTTATGTTAGTATATGGATTTGTTTAATCTTTTGTAGTGGAAATTGACTAACCTAATAGGTATCCAGTATCCACATTTGTGATGCGATTGCTTTTCTCCCCGAACAATATATTTTCATGCCTGAGGCTTTCCAAACCTTCCGTGGTTCCTCACAATGCTAAAGACATCAGCATAGGCCTTGAATTTATACAAAACAACAGATACAAATATTATACACATGATGCTTTTTGCTAAATTACCATAAAATAAAAACAGCCTATTGATGCCTTTGGAAATAGAAGAGAGAATGCCTTCATCTCATTTGAAGCCAACCAGCAGAAAGAACATGTCTAGTTATTTCAAATGCTGTAGGTATGACAGATGAACTATCCTTTTTATTTAATCTGTCAATCTTCCTTAATTCTCTCATCAGTTTTGCTCTTTGTTTCTGAGCACGGAATTGTTTACCAGGTGCTACCTGCTGAACTCCTGTAGAGATTTTCAAGAACTAGATGATAGTACCACTTAATAAATATGAACAAAGTCTATTGAAATGTATTTAAATAAACAGTTCATGAAAAATCGTAGGCGACTCAGGGAATTTAATAAGTGGTTTTTTTTCTCCATCTTGGTGTATGCATGTGTGTATGTATATATATATATATATGTATATATATATATATATATATATATATACACCATTTATATCCACTCCCACTCCACACACACCTTTTGTAAAGCACTGTATATACAGTACTGTGGGCTCTCCATTCATTTTTATTCACACTGATACACATACACACTTTTTCTTCACTTGCTTTAAGGAACCTTTGACACCTCTAGCCATAAAACACATCCACACCGGGGGAAGGAACAGCACAGATAACATTCCAAGAGACACTGTTCATAGTATAGCTTTTGCTTGCTTCATTCATTGTAACATCGCCGGAAGAAGAGATCAGTGTATCTCGAAAGCTCGCACAAATAAAAGCATTTCGTTAGCCACAGAACGGTATCATCTATTTATTTTTTGATTATTGAAGCTCGGCTAACACGGTACTGATACCTCTACATATATATATATATATATATATATACATATATATATATATATATATATATTTATATATATGTATATGTGTATATATATATATACATAGGCGAGACAGGGCAGGGGCCAAACAAGAGAATGAACCTGCATCGCCAGAGCATCACACGCGGAACAAGAGACAGTCCTGTTGGCGAACATTTCTCTAACTCTGGCCATAAAATGGACGATCTGAGGGTTGCCATACTCAAAGGTAATCTTAAAACACCGAAAGAGAGACGGTTGCATGAATACAAATTTATGCAACTGTTCGGGACACTTAGCGGTGGCCTAAACAGAGATCGAAATTTTAAAGCCATAAAACACATCCACACCGGGGGAAGGACCAGCACAGATAACATTCCAATAGACACTGTTTATAGTATACCTTTTGCTTGCTTCATTCATTGTAACATCGCCGGAAGAAGAGATCAGTGTATCTCGAAAGCTCGCACAAATAAAAGCATTTCGTTAGCCACAGAACGGTATCATCTATTTATTTTTTGATTATACATAAATATATATAATCAAAAAATAAATAGATGATACCGTTCTGTGGCTAACGAAATACATAACCGGCCACATCCAACATTTTTGACAGGAGCAATATACTAAACCTCGCCCATATAACTCTCTTTGTATATATAAACATGCACATGAATAATATTCAATGACTTTTTAAATAAATTTAAATAATTACTGTCACTTGGGAAAAAGCAAAATTGGATAATAAAATATATTGTCTGGAGGCCCGTGCAGCACCAGACAAGGATAAGATCAACTACCCTTGAGAAGTTGAGTGAAATACTCCTATTTTAGTAGCCTTTTAATAATGCCTGCTACATGCCATGGTGCTGTGTAATAAATCACACGCGCACAGAAGCATAGGGAAGAGGGGGGGGGGCTGTATAATGTTCCTCAAACCTTCAGTGCGGCAGCAATGACCTTGCTGCTAAATTGGATTGCTGTATAGTTGTCAATGGAAAATAAAGATTCTGAAGCCACTGACTGCACAGCCTACAGCATCATGTACTAATGCCTTATTTTAATTTGGACCCCGATGCTCTCCTGTTTATAAATGTCTTTTTCACTACAAAATCCGATTCTGCGTATAATGATTTATACGGCCGTGACACAAAAGCATTTCCATAGCCCAGTGACACCGGCACAATGGCAAATAACCAGGGGACTTGAACTATGGTGCGGAGGCCTAGCGCTGGCTATTTCACCAGTTCTTCTGCGCAAAACCAAACATTTCACCTTTTTCATTTTTTTAATCGCTTTGAAAATGGCTCAGTCAGTGGCTCAGTCGTAGACTGCACCACCTGTGCTGAAGCGGGGATATTCTGACAACCTGTTAGTGGCCCTTGAGGACTGGAGTTGGCTACCCCCTGCTTTAGTCACTTGAACATGATACTGTATATGTCAGGAACGGTGAACTGTGTGTAGTTTGGAATACCCCGTTCATGTGGTTTTCAGAATTCAACCATGTATTCAATCCTGTTGGAGCAAACTCTATATAGTTTACTAATTTACCACAAGATTAACAATGCAAAAGCATAATAACATTTATCTATGCAGAAAGATCCCTCCCAAAACATTTAATCTGCGTGCAGTTTTCGCAGCTAATGTTCTGTTTGACACAGACTTCATCCTGTAGTAAAATCAGAGAAAGCGTGATCTCTTCCTCCAAATGATGAATTTTTAAGTGAAAAAGATTTGCTAGAGACCCCAATCAAATCCAGTGTCTCACTTTATTGGATAGCATATGAATACTGCGTTTGGTGAAATGTCATCATGTGCATGTTTCACTGAATTGCACAGTTGGAACCAAATTGTTCTTGAAAGTGCATTTTCACATGGTTTGGACATGTAGTTATTACATAATGAACATGGTGAAATGTGTATAAAGACAATTTTGCCCATTTTCAATATTGAATAGATCATTTTGTGTCTAACATTTAGATTTCACTCCTACATAAATCCATACGATTTATAATCCATTGAAATTCTATAAACCGTCTACAAATTATGCAATACTTTTTTTTTAAATATAAATTACTGGAAAAATAAAATTGAATAATGTAATATTTGCCACTTAATTTGGAGAATACTATGGGAAATATAGAAGGGCACGCGCCAGTATCTTATTTATAATGTGCAGAAAACATACAGCTCAAAATATAATTGAGAAAGCCAGCACTAAACACAGTCTGCTGACTCAAGCAGGTCTGTGGGAAGTGCTATTCACAGTTTAATCTGAAGCCCCAACACATTCAGACTCATCATAGCAAGCATAATTAGCATAGCAAAAATGCTGCAATAAAAATCCAGGAGAAACCCTTTCGGAATTACATGAGTAAAAAAAGTCACCTGTGATCGATGGGGGCATGCCTGATGTAATGTGGGCACCCAGTGCCACATACATCTATACTATACTTCTAAGTTTGTTATTCCGTTTGTTTGTATGTCCAAAGCATCGAAATCTCACAAACGGCACAACGTAGCACAAAAAAACTTTTACTGGACATTCTGCTGCGGATTTGTAGGTGAACGCAACTATTTTGAGCTTCCAATATCGGGGGTGTCCTGCAAAAACGTTAGAGCAGGAGCGGGGGGCGTAGCTACTCAGGGAGTGGGCGTGTCCTTGGCTGGATCAGGGCTGTGTGTGTATGTCTGTGTGTGATGTGAGATGTGCCAGCTTGGGGGAGGGGATGTGCCAGCGGGGGGGGGGGGGGGGAGGGGGGAGGTTGTGCCAGCAGGGGGGGGGGGAGATGTGCCAGCAGGGGGGGGAGAGAAGATGTGCCAGTAGGGGGCGGAAATATGCCAGGTGCCAGCTAGCGGGGGGAGATGTACCAGCAGGGGGAGGGGGGGGAGGGGGGGAGAGATGTGCCAGCAGGGGGAGGGGCGGGGAGATGTGCCGGCAGCAGGGGCGGGGAGGGGCAGGGAGATGTGCCGGCAGCGAGGGGAGATGCGGCAGCAGCGCAGGGACATGTGCCAACAGCAGGGGTGGAGAGGGGGGGGCGGGAAGATGTTCCGGTAGCAGGGGGGAGGGGGTGGCGGGGAGCTGTGCTGGCAGCGAGGGGAGATGCGGCAGCAGCGCGGGGATATGTGCCGGCAGCGGGGCCAGGGGAAGGGGGGGGCGGGGATATGTACCGGCAGCGGGGGGGGGGGGAGGGAGGTGGCGCAGAGACGTGCCGGCAGCGAGGGAAGATGCGGCAGTAGCGCAGGGAGATGTGCCGGCAGCGGGGGGGGGGAATAGGGTGGGGGGGCGCGGAGATGGGCCGGCAGCGAGGGGAGATGTGGCGGCCGCTCCCCGGGCACAAAAGCTATACAAAAGTATATTAATGTTCGTGCAGAGGTGTGTGTTACAAGGCGGCAAGATTCGTCTCTTGCCTGCAGAATTTCCATAAGAAATCTTCATAATAAGCTTTAACGCTTGCAATACTAAAATGGTTACGTTTTGTTTAAGCCATTTTAACACCTCTGCTGCTGGAAGGAATATTTACCCTACAATACAGAAAAAGCAAAAAAAAAAAAAAAAAAGAGAAAAAAGTCAGTAATACATTTTTTTCACACAGGTCTGCCGAGGTTCCAGTCTATTTGTGTTGCATGTTTCAGTGATGTACTGCATGGATGTACTTTCACTGCATGCAACACTGTTTGCACCAAGCATCTCAAAATGTACAGATCAACCTGTACAGCACCCAGCACTGCTGTATCATGTGATCACTCCTGGAGCAATCACACAATGCTGCTGGTGCCTGGATGGTGAAAACAAAAGTGGAGGGGGTTCCACTGCCGTTTCAATCAGGCTGGCCTCTCCGTCAAAGCACTCAGCCCAATGTGCGCCTAGAAAACTAGCATGTGCACACCTAACGTACCAGGTACTGTACGCCACAAGGTGCATGCTGTAAAGGTTGGGATCAACAACAACTATTTTTCTATTACAGCGCTATTACAGCTGAAGAGCTTGCAATCTGATTCTGGAGCCTTATGCACAAGGAGATAAAAGGAACGTACCCAAGGTCACAAGGAGAGCTGACAGATTTTAAACACTGGTTCAAGTGACTGGGCTGCAATGGGCCTTCCGGTGTTGTAATGGTGCCTTATGTAAAAGCGTGGCTTAGTACAGCGGTGCGCAAAGTGGGGGGCGCTGGATTTTTTTTTGGGGGGGCACGGGCACTTGCAGAGGCCCCGCGCTGTTCCCTGAGGCATTTAAATTAAATGCCGGGGGTTCGCATGAGGCCTCTGCAATAATAAATGTACCTTGATTCTGACACTGTGACCCGTCGCCATGGCAATGCGGCATCAAATGACGCCGTGGTGTCATGCGGAGTGACGGCACACGCCCGGCTCCATGGTAACGGCGTCATTTAAAACTCGCTAAAGAAGGTAAGGGGGGACGCGATAAGGAGGGGGAACAGGCAGGGGGACACAGCTCAAAAAGTTTGCACTCCCCTGGCGCTTAGTATATACTGTAATATGGGCCTAAGTACACTCTATGCAACTCGTAGAAATGGGAGGTACTATGCTGGTAAACTCCTGAGCCCTAATTTGCACGTATATACTGTTAATCGCATAAATAGGTTGCACACTCTCCCGCGTAATGTTATAGTGAACAATGAAATAACAAAGTACTGTACAGTAAATTGCTACTTTAAAAAGTGATTGTGGCTTGTGGGCCCCAAACACAGTATTTCTAGCTGAGAGACCACTTTTGACCAACACTAGCTCTGATTCTACTCTTCATTAAAAATGTGTAAGTAACGACACCATAGCACCCAAACCTTAATTCACACATTGTAATAATGCACAAGTATGTATTCCATTTCCTTCTCCTTCAATCTGATCTGTTTTATCCTATGTTCCCTTAGGCTGAGTCCATGGTGACTCAGCCCATGCGGAGGCACGCTGAGGCCGAGGGAAAGCGGGTGCTTTCCCTGGCCTTGGTTAGTGCGCTGTCCTGGGTCGTGTCGGGGGGGCGGGCCTGTGACGTCACGGAGCTGGTTCGTCCTCATTGGGCGAACCGCCCACGTGACTGGCCCTGCGCTCCCGTGAGCGCGCGAATGTAAAATTTTACTAAGACCTACGCTTCCGCACGCTTGCAGAAACGTGCGCGAGCCCCTGCTAAAGCCGCTCTCATTGCGGCTGCAGGGGCTCACTGGTAAGTGAGAGCGCGCCTCAGCACGGGTCAGTGCATAAGCGCTGACCATGCCCGAGGCCTTAGACACAAAGTAGCGAGAAAATGTGCCTGCTCTGAAACCGAAAATAGTCATTCACTGATATATACAGGAACATTTCCTGTGGCAAACAGATCTTTCCGTGGGGAGCCTGTGAATGACTTCCGAAGGTCTCTTATGTGGCTTAGAAACAACTATTCCAGCCAGCTCCAAAATTAGTGACAGCTGAAATAGCACACAGAAAACTAATTTAGGAGCAAAATAGTGTTCACCGTGATTTAGTTTGATTATTTGTGGAAACCAAACGCCACCAATTACATACAGTACGTCTTAGAGATTTACTTGTGTTAAAGGTAATAATAAGAGCTGTTGACCCAGTAAGAGCTGGGAAAATGCCAGACCTGCAGGTATGCTTGTTTTAATTAGATATTTAGGTTATGAAACACATGTATTTGTGTAACTCAGATTCTGAGAAATTACCAATTAACTGGCTGCAGTGTGTGTATATATACACACATACACACTGTGGACGCTATATAAATTTATATTTACATACACACACACACACACACACACACACACACACACACACACACACACACACACATTCAGGGACTATTTAACACCTTAAGCCATAAATCGCATACTGCACAGGGGGGAGGGATAGGCTTCAGTCAGATACATTCCAAGATGCACTGTTTTTAAGTAAAAACCTTTCTTGCTTATCCATTGTAACATCGCTGGAAGAAGAGATCATTGTATTTCGAAAGCTTGCACAAATAAAAGCATTTAGTTAGCCACAGAACGGTATTGTATATTCGTTTTTGAGACATATATACTGTATATATATATATATATATATATATATATATATAATAAAAATATTACTTGTGAGCACATTCACATGTCTTAGACAGGTCTGTAACCCTGCTTTCCACCATTATCACCTAGCATACAGTGCTTCCACTGCAGCAAGGGATTCTGGGAAATGACATGCAAATGAGCACACAGTGCCACCTTTTGTCGCAAATCAATTATTACATGGAACCCATAAGCCAATGCTTGCTGTTTTAAACATAGCCTGGGATGAGATGCGAAGTGTGTGTGTGTGTGTGTGTCTGTGTGTCTGTGTGTGTGTGTGTGTGTGTGTGTCTGTGTGTCTGTGTGTCTGTGTGTCTGTGTGTCTGTGTGTCTGTGTGTCTGTGTGTCTGTGTGTCTGTGTGTCTGTGTGTCTGTGTGTCTGTGTGTGTCTGTGTGTGTCTGTGTGTGTCTGTGTGTGTGTGTGTGTGTCTGTGTGTGTCTGTGTGTGTGTGTGTGTGTGTGTCTGTGTGTGTCTGTGTGTGTCTGTGTGTGTGTGTCTGTGTGTGTGTGTCTCTGTGTGTGTGTCTCTGTGTGTGTGTCTCTGTGTGTCTCTGTGTGTGTCTGTGTGTGTCTGTGTGTGTCTGTGTGTGTCTGTGTGTGTCTGTGTGTGTCTGTGTGTGTCTGTGTGTGTCTGTGTGTGTCTGTGTGTGTCTGTGTGTGTCTGTGTGTGTCTGTGTCTGTGTGTGTCATATATATATATATATATATATATATATATATATATATATATATATATATATATATATATATATATATATATATATATATATATATATATATATATATATATATATATATATATATATATATATATATATATATATATATATATATATATATATATATATATATATATATATATATACTAGCTGAGAGCCCCGGCTTTGCCCGGGATGTTTGTGGTGTGGGGGTGGCATTTGGGTGGGGAGTGGTCCACGCGGCCCATGGCGGTGTGCGGTGGTACTGCTGCTGTGGCTGTACTGATGGTGATTGTATCGGTGTGCTGATTTGGGAGGGTTTGTTGCTGATGTGGGGGTGCGGATGTGGGTGTGCCGATGGGGGAGGTGCGAAGGTGCCAATGTGTGGGTGCTGATGGTGTTGATGGGGGCTGGGAATGGTGGGGAGCCGAGAATGCCAGTGTGCTGGGGGGGCATGGGATACCGGTGTGCTGATGTGGTGGTGCTGGGGATAGTGTGTGTGTGTCTACGTGCGTGTGTGTGTCTACGTGCGTGTGCGTGTCTACGTGCGTGTGCGTGTCTACGTGCGTGTGCGTGTCTACGTGCGTGTGCGTGTCTACGTGCGTGTGCGTGTCTACGTGCGTGTGCGTGTCTAAGTGCGTGTGCGTGTCTACGTGCGTGTGCGTGTCTACGTGCGTGTGCGTGTCTACGTGCGTGTGCGTGTCTGCGTGCGTGTGCGTGTCTGCGTGCGTGTGCGTGTCTGCGTGCGTTTGCACGTGCGTGTCTACGTGCGTGTGCGTGTCTACGTGCGTGTGCGTGTCTACGTGCGTGTGCGTGTCTACGTGCGTGTGCGTGTCTACGTGCGTGTGCGTGTCTACGTGCGTGTGCGTGTCTACGTGCGTGTGCGTGTCTACGTGCGTGTGCGTGTCTACGTGCGTGTGCGTGTCTATGTACGTGCGCCTGCGTGTATACGTGCGCCTGCGTGTATACGTGCGCCTGCGTGTATACGTGTGCCTGCGTGTATACGTGTGTCTGCGTGTATACGTGTGTGTGTCTGCGTGTATACGTGTGTGTACGTGTGTGTGTGTATACGTATGTCTACGTGTGTGTGTATATACGTGTGCCTACGTGTGTGTGTGTGTGTGTGTATACGTGTGCCTACGTGTGTGTGTGCCTACGTGTGTGTGTATATACGTGAGTGTGTATACATGTGTATACGTGTGTCTGTGTGTATACGTGTGTCTGCTGTGTGTATACGTGTGTCTGCTGTGTGTATACGTGTGTCTGCTGTGTGTATACGTGTGTCTGCTGTGTGTATACGTGTGTCTGCTGTGTGTATACGTGTGTCTGCAGTGTGTATACGTGTGTCTGCAGTGTGTATACGTGTGTCTGCAGTGTGTATACGTGTGTCTGCAGTGTGTATACGTGTGTCTGCTGTGTGTATACGTGTGTCTGCTGTGTGTATACGTGTGTCTGCTGTGTGTATACGTGTGTGTGTGTGTGTGTGTGTGTACTTGTGTGTGTCTGTGTACGTGTGTGTGTGTGTGCCTACATGTGTGTGTCTACATGTGTGTGTGTCTACATCTGTGTGTGTGTGTCTACATGTGTGTGTGTGTCTACATGTGTGTGTGTCTACATGTGTGTGTGTGTCTACATGTGTGTGTGTGTGTCTTATGTATAGAGATATATATAGTGTGTGTGTGTGTGTGTGTGTGTGTACGGAGGGATCAGGCTGGAGATGAAGGAATGTGTGGGGGGTGAGGTGATTACCTTACAGTCGGCAGCATCTTCCTCGTGCAGGCCGGGAGACGGACCCTGCAGTCATCTGGTACGGAGGGGCAGAGATCGGACGGGAGCCGGACAGAGGGCATGTGGAGGGGGGGGGAAGCTGCAGGGAGAGCAGCACGGGGAATGTGGAGGGGGGGAGAGCAGCACGGGGCATGTGGAGGGGGGGAGAGCAGCACGGGGCATGTGGAGGGGGGGAGAGCAGCACGGGGCATGTGGAGGGGGGGAGAGCAGCACGCGGCATGTGGAGGGGGGGAGAGCAGCACGGGGCATGTGGAGGGGGGGAGAGCAGCACGGGGCATGTGGAGGGGGGAGAGCAGCACGGGGCATGTGGAGGGGGGAGGGGGGAGAGCAGCACGGGGCATGTGGAGGGGGGAGGGGGGAGAGCAGCACGGGGCATGTGGAGGGGGGAGAGCAGCACGGGGAATGTGGAGGGGGGAGGGGGAGAGCAGCACGGGGCATGTGGAGGGGGGAGGGGGGAGAGCAGCACGGAGCATGTGGAGGGGGGAGGGGGGAGAGCAGCACGGGGCATGTGGAGGGGGGGAGAGCAGCACGGGGCATGTGGAGGGGGGGAGAGCAGCACGGGACATGTGGAGGGGGGGAGAGCAGCACGGGACATGTGGGGGGGGGGTGAGCAGCACGGGGCATGTGGGGGGGGGTGAGCAGCACGGGGCATGTGGGGGGGGTGAGCAGCACGGGGCATGTGGAGGGGGGGTGAGCAGCACGGGGCATGTGGAGGGTCCCTCCTGCAAGGCTGGCGGGCCGGGGTGAAAGATCCCTTCCCCTGCGGTTACTTACCTCGCACCGGGCCGCGCTCCTCCTCCTCCTCGGGTTCCTCGGCGGTCTCCGTTCCCCCCGGCGAGGCGGAGCTGAGACGCTCAGGTGAGGGGGGGTGTGGGCCGCGGCCCGTGCAGCTCCCGACAGAGACAGCTAGGCCTGAGAGAGCCGGAGCAGCGCGCGCGGGGATGGGGAGCTGGGGGCGCGGCCTCTAGGCCTGAAGGTGAGAGCGTGCTCTGCGGGGGAGAGAGGGAGCACCGGGGGAGAGAGGGAGCACCGGGAGAGAGAGGGAGCACCGGGAGAGAGGGTGATGTTGAGGTCCCGCGGAGTGGTGATAGGGGGGGTTCCGTTGTTGCGGGCCAGCCGCCGGGAAGGGCGGGGGGGGGTCAAGGTCGGGCAGCCGTTAAGGAGGGTGGAGTGTGTGTGTGTGTTGAGGAGGATGGAGTGTGTGTGTGTTGAGGAGGGTGGGTGTGTGTGTGTGTGCGTGTGTGCGTTGAGGAGTGTGTGTGTGTGTGCGTTGAGGTGTGTGTGTGTGTGTGTGTGTGCGCGTTGAGGAGTGTGTGTGTGTGTTTGTGTGTGCGCGTTGAGGAGAGTGTGTGTGTGTGTGTGTGTATGTGTGTGTGTGTGTCCCTGTGTGTCCGCCCCTTTGGCCCGTCACTCCGCCTCAGGCCAATGAGAAGTGTGCGGGGGCGGCCCAAGGGACCAATGAGATTTCCCCTAGGGACACCGGACATCCAGGCAGGCAGGCAGGCAGGCAGGCATACAGTGCTTTCACCAATATAGTATAAGAAGATATATATATATTTTTTTTAAAGCTGTTGTGAGTTGGTGAAGCAATAACTAAAAACTATTCAAATTAAAATGTAATAAATTTTTTAGAAAAAAACAGCAAGAAGTAGGTTTTGTATATATTCTTTGTAAACATAGAGTCTGGGCTAACACACACTGTTCTACTGTATTTAACTGTTCCATCCAGACTGCAGAAAGTAAATAAGTACAACATTAAAGTCTGTATCATTTGGAAAAGCAATGCATGGCCTATAAAAGGCCCTGCTATGAGACCTATGCTGTAACTGCGAGGTGAGAATCCTTAGTATAACAAATGTTTCATCACATTTTAGTGGCATTTCTTCCATCAAAATATATATACACCGTATAGATACTGTATATAAATATATATACATACACAGTTTTCCTGCAAAATCTAGCGTACATGTTAACCATTTGCACGGCTGTGTCCTGCAGTGTCATTAGAGGACATTACACACTGCTGTGTAATTCTGAAATACAGTAGGAGTTGGACAAAGCACAGGAGTTGGACAAAGCACAGGAGTTGGACAAAGCAGTTAGGCAGTTTTATTGCTAGTTGCCTGAGGTGTATAACAAGCTTGACTTGCTTAAAATATTTAATTTATAAATAAAGTTTATGTAGCGCTTTTTTCCAGGGTGCTGTTCAGTTTTTTTGGGGGGGCGTGGCGCTTACAGAGGCCCCGCGCTCTTCCCCAAGGCATCTAAATTAAATGCCTTGGACCACGCGAGGCTTCTAAGTATCTCTTACCTTGTCTCAGACGACGCGTTGCGTCACATAACCCGCGGCGTCAATCGATGCCACGTCACCATAGCAACGCAGTGTCATTTGACGCTGTAGGAAGGTGGGGGGGAGGCACGAATACAGAGGCAGTGCTGGCAGGGCGGCGTAGTGCCAAATGATCGCACACCCCCGGGTTACATTATAGAGTAATTGTTAAGACGTTATTGTGGTGGGGAGGGGTGGGAACATTATGATAGAACGATGGGTTAGGTGCATTGAGAGCTTGCTTGGTTGGTGGGCAGGGGCTGGGGTCAGAAAATATTCATTCACTGTTCTAAGATGATTAGTTTCCAACCAGAGTTATGTTGAGCCCTGAGGTTGTGCGTGTGGAAACGGTTTCTTTAGTGTTTGTCTAAATATATATTTAGGTGCAGAATAGTCTAGTCCCTCCCCCTGTATAAAGATGTGGGGTCCTCCAAATTGGTTCAGTTCTCTGCTAGAGTTCCTGTATCACCCCTTGGGGGGGGAAGTATGTCCTGTCCTAATCCAGGAATAAGCATCTACAACTATCCAGGGAGAGCGGGATCCCAGAGGGAGATCCTGAGTGGATCCTTCTATGATAGAGGGACCCAGGGAATACCTTATAGGCTGGCTAGACCTAAGAAAACCCTCCTGGCCTTGGATAACAGGCAGGGGGATGCGTTTCCCAGGTGCAGAGTCCTAGAAGATAGGTCACCAACAGCAGGCTACCCTTGCAGGGAGTAGGTGAATCCATATTTCCTGTTCAATACAGGTCGTGAGGTACTAGCATTCTCCATGTCTGCATGGAACTCCTGCCTGGAGGGGGAGCGGTTACTGGTGGAATGCCTTTTGAATGTGCATCAACAAAAGCCTGTCCTGATGCTGCAGTCTATCATGTTCAATGTGGTTGTACTATCAAGATGATGCTTTATTTCAATGATCGAATGTGTGGAGTTAAGGACAGTTGCATGCTGATTAAATACCATTCAGTTTATAAAGTTCCTGGTGCCCATTTTTCACCCTTTGCCTACACCTACATCCACTCCTCAACAGCCCTGGCCTGAGCCCACAAGGAAGAAGACCCTGAGATTCAAGGTAACCCTATGAACTAACACTCTAATGAGTAGGTCTAAACCCTGCCAGTACCATCAGAGATTGTATTATTCATGTACACCCTATCTTCTGCAGCCGGCCTGCCTGTAACATCAGAGACTGTATTATTCATGTACACCCCATCTTCTGCAGCCAGGGGGGGAAATGGGGTGTTACATACCATTCACTGCTCCATGCTGTTTCCTCCTCTCCATGGCCCCACCCTGGCTCCTGACACCACCTCCTGAATTGCTGCTGCTGGGTTATGCAGCCAATGAGGAGCCCAGCCCACATGAACAGCCCTGCTCAGGGAAATCCTGTGGTCCCCCAAGCCGGTCAGGTCACTATGTCCAGAGAGGTAATACCGGACACATACATGTCTAGTATTACCTCTAACTTTTTACAGGACAGTGTCCAAATACAGGACAGTCCGGTTCAATACTGGACACCTGGTAACTAGGGTTAAATAGCCTAATGCAGCTTAGTGGATCCGGGCCTAAAAAAGGTTAAGATATGACAGGTACACAAACAAACAGATAAGTGCGCAGATATGCAGGAAAATAATTGTAAAATATAAAATAAAGTGACACTTTATGGTGATTATATTTAAAATATTTTTCCTTGTTATATTAAAGCGGCAATCCATGATGTTTTTTCTCTCTCCATTTTTTCACCCTGCTCTGTTAGGCTGAGTCCACCATGCTGAGGCGCGCTAACGCTTGTCAGTGAGCCCCTGCAGCCGCAATGAGAGCGGCTTTAGCAGGGGCTCGCGCACGCGTCCGCAGGCGTAGGTGTTACCAAATTTCTAGTTTGCGCGCTCACGGGAGCGCTGGGCCGGTCACGTGAGCGGTTCGCCCAATGAGGGTGAACTAGCTCAGTGATGTCACTGGCCCGCCCCCCGACGGCACCTGCTTTCCCTCAGCCTCAGCGCGCCTCCGCACGGCTGGAGTCACCATGGACTCAGCCTTACAGGGATCACTTATTGGCCACTGTACAACGCTCCCGTGCCCTGTGGACCAATAGGAAGCTGTGACGTCATCAGGTCCGGCTTCCTATTGGCCCCACGTGATGCAGGAGTTTTAAACTTTAAAGCCCTGGTAGTCGAGCAGAGCGTCTACTGGCACCTACAGTACTACAGAGGTATGTCCGGAAGCAGTGGTCCCCGTTACTGAAATCAATGGGGCTCATCTCCGGAGACCGTCCTGCTTCAATCCTAGGTAAAATAATAAAATAAAAAGTGCTAGGATTGCTCCTTTAAAGCAGCCCTGCCGGTGTCCATATATTTCACATACATAGATTAAACGTATACCGGAAATGCACTCTCGCCTACCATCACTAATTAGATGACTTGCAATTACCTTGTACATTTTTCTGCATGCAACTCTAAAAAGTTTGTGCATCAGATGTATGCTTCTTGTAACCAAATATTGCTAGAAAACATTAGAAATTGTGGTGGTGAATGTGTCAAAGTTCAGCCCGCGAACATAAGACAAACTTTTCTATTTCTTCACAAAAACGCACAAAAACATACTGTAGTATACCGCCTTAGTCTCTATTTTGCCGGGTTTTTTTTCGCTGTAAGTTGGTTGTTTATTTTTAAATAATAAATTTAAGTTCGTCAAAGCAACATTTTTAATGTCGCTTCTCTTTTAAGCCAATTTTTCCTTTTGCGGAGTCTAATTTTCGCATGAATTAATTTTAAAACTAAAAAGATCGATGCAACTTTTTTTCTAATTCAGACGAAAAGTTGTCCCATCACTAATAAGAAAGTCTATCGCTGGTAATTGTGCCGAGTAGAAAAGGCACCTTGGAATGAAGGCCCTTTTATGGACCCTTCGCCATGTGTGTATGACAGCTGAACATACTCATACTTTTCACCCCATTCCATATTTGTTATTCAAAGTCTAAATGGATAGGGAAGCAGTCGTCTAAAAATCAGAGACTTTTGCAGTATCTTGCATGGGAAAGACCGTTTGGAAAGGGAGGTTGAAATGGACATTATGGAAGTCAAATCTTCCGGCTGCACAACAGGGGCAAAAAAAACAAACAAAAAAAAACAGCACCAAATTCAATAGGAAAATAATTGACATTGGGACAAGGGAATTTTTGATAAAATCAGGCATGGCACCAGTTTTGCAGCTAATAGACTTTGATAAATAAACCCCCTCCCTGCCCCTGAAGATTAACACAATATAAGGCTAAGGCCCCGCTGCCTCAGACCACGCGCCCGCACTGCAGACAGGCGGCGCGTGGAGAGGCACTTGACCGCTACCTGCGGTCTGTAGGGAGCGGGAGCTGGAGCGAGGGGCGTGGCCAAAACGGGTCGGGTGGGCACGCAATGACATCGGAGGGCGGGGCCATCACACTGTGTGCCAGGGGTTCCCCCCCCCGCATCTGCTGACACTGCAGACAGACTAAGAGGAGAGAGTCTGTGTGAGGGAGCAGGGGGGCTCTCTTGGTGCTCTCTCTCTCTCTCTCTCTCTCTCTCTCTCTATATATATACACACATACATACATACAAAGTACCTGCTACAGACCAAAAAACTCAATAGTACCACAATCAGTAAATATAAGCTATTTAGATAAAGCTACTGATGGTGCTTGGGCTATAATAATATGAACACAAAGAAAAAGAATCCCACAATAGCACTCTGGTATACCAAAAGAACAATTTTATTGGTACATCACATACATTTTAAAACAGTCCCCCGTGCCCTCACATAAAGAATCCCTGAGTAATGGCTAATACATATAATAAACCTAACACTGAAGGGAAATGAACCTATTGTAAAACCCTATTATTCCAAAGTAGAGAGTAATGAGGCAAACAAGTAGCCTTATACCCCTAGACCAGCCGGTCCAATATAGAAGATGGTGAAATAGGACAAACCCTCAGCAAATATATGGCATTAGAAATAATACAACCTCAGGGTCAATGCAGACAAGGAAAAAATATATAGCAGCACTCATGAGTTGATAAAGCAGACCATAAACAGCCAATGTTGCAAGTGAAAAAAGGCTGTATACAGCAGTTCAAGTAAACTCACTATACCACATTGGTATGTATCGTGAGACAAGTCCCAGAGGCCACTGTTGTGAGGGACACTGGAGAGCATAAGGACACACAGGCAGCCCGACGTACGTTTCGCCGTCCGCTTCGAGGGGCTTTATAACATAATGTTCTTCTCCACACCTTTCCACCCCGCACCATCCCCACAGCATCCCCTTCCCCCTCCATGCTGTTCCTTGTCACCGTTTTATTACACTTCCAATGTCTTTAGACATCCCTTTCTAACCCCACCTTATCTATATCTCAGTTTTTTTTCACCTTTGCTAACCTCTGTTTTAGCCATAGATTCCTTTGTAACCCAGTATTGCAGACCTGAGGAAGAGAGGAGAGCTCTCGAAAGCTTGTCCTATGACATAAATTGTTAGTCCAAATAAAAAAGGTATCACCTAATACTGAATACACATACATATATATTATACACACACTGTACACCCATCAGCGACATTTTCTATTTAGCCATGCATACTGTAGATTGTATAAATTATAGTGGTGATGAACTACAATGCTTCAGACTAAAGGGGTCATTCTATATTGTGAGAAGTGGACAATTGCAGAAAACAGCATGACAAATGGAGGTTTTCAGCTGTTCGCACCTTCAGACAACATATAATTAACCCTTAAATATAAATTTGTCTCTGCTTCTGTACTTTATTTTTAAATGTACATTCCTTATATGTCTTCTTTTATATTCCAAACATGGTGGGTACAAATACTGTACAAGCGTTCCCAGAATATTGCTGTTGGATTTTTCATTGCACTTTACTGAAGAGGAGAAAGCAATTGTGCTCCAACTGCACTGAAATATAATGACTGATGAGGACTGAAATATAAATGGTATGAAATCATTTGGCACTATTAATAGACTCAGTGGGGCCATTTAACAATTGTTGCCCAGTCTTTCCCAATTATTAGCAGTGAGCAGCTTGGACGAGCGCCAATATATGGGTGTGAATGTGTGGTGTGAACGCCTCATAAAAACGCAGCAAGCAAGGGTCATTTCACGCGCTTGTATTTCCCTAGTAAAGTGTGTTCTGCATGCCTTTCTTGTAGTTAATTACGTTCGGTCCCTCCCTATTTAATTCATCATTTATTGCACGACTCAGACTTTTTTTTTTTTTAGAATTAACATATCATTAATTACATGTTCTTTTCAAATGTTCAATCCCCACACATTGCTAATGTATTGCCAGGGAAATACTATTTCACTGACAGACAATAATGTTTAGGTTCGGACTGCTGATCTCACTCACAAACGAACATGAACGCACCAACTCATAATAAAGAATAATTTATTGAAATACTTAGCTGTGGACAGTATTAGACGTCAGGATATCGCACGCAAACGGATTAACCAGAGAACCCCCACACACAGGTGCCTGGCGGTTAGAGTTCATATTCCTGGCCCCGCGGCACGACGTGACCGTTGTCCTTGTTCGCAAGCGAGTTTCCTCCTTCCCTCCTTCCAAACCAAACTTATATACAGTACCATTATCTCCTGAGCAGGGGGGCGGGCAACGCATGCACTAAAACATTAACCTCAGAGGGACAGCATTTCTGCCTTAGAAAGAGAAAGTATACTCTGAGCTGGAGCAGACAGGAAAAGCGAAGTCTGTCTAAAGCTAACAATATACATTGTCAGACTATGTAAGCATAATTTCAGCCATCATGACATTTTAGCAAACAGCAAGAAAAGTTCACTCATATGCCTGAGATTATACAGCTAGGCCATCAGAATCAAGATAAATCTTATTCTCATTTCAATTAGTTATTCAGTTTACATCTGTAGCCAGGTCCCCCTTGCGTACTGACCCCCCTCCTGCTTCCCCCCTCCTTCTGGTGCGCGATCGCGTTGCTTGGAGTTGCGGCCGGTTGCCAGGGACGCGGTCGGGCCGGTTGCCGGGGACGCGAGCGGGCCGGTTGCCGGGGACGCGAGCGGGCCGGTTGCCGGGGACGCGATCGGGCCGTCGTTAAGGCCGCGATCGCGTTGCTGTGGTCTCGGCGGTTCGCGGCGCAGGGCGCCGCCATTGTAGATGAGTTGCGCATGCGCAGAGCGTAGGAGAGCTGGGAGGACTGCAGGGAGATCGCACATGCGCGAGGGGAGGACGAGAAAGCCCGCGAAGCCCTAGCCTACCAGGGAAGGCTCTTGAAGAGGACTACAAGTCCCATGAGCCCCAGCAGCACCCCATGTGACGCCAGGGAGCTAATAGGGCTGCAGGAGCTCCCTGCTTGCAGGGAATGGATACAATTCGCGGGGTTTTGGCAGACGGCAGTTGGTGACTGGAGCAGCTAGGGGAAGGAGGTAGGGTGCTGGAGTCAGTGACTCTCTGCACTAGGCCAGCAATCCCCTAGGCCCCAGATAGCCCTGAGTCATCCTAGCTGAGTATTGTAGGGACAGTCCCTAGGTTAGGGACTCTGCCCCATTATCTATTTATTAGTTAGTGAGTAAAGCATATTGATTGTTGCTAAGAGGGAGCTGGAATATCTCCACGGAGACCAAGCTAGCAGTGACTGCGGCCTGCTGGCAGCAGACAGACCCTAGCCAAGGTACAGACGGTGCAGAGCTGCGGTGATATTATCCACGCCGGAATTCACCCCACGCGTAGGAGGATATCCCGGCGACTCAACCCCAGTGGTATAGCAGCACCCGTGGCTGGAGCCAGGGCAGGTAACCCACAAACTCACGTGCACCAACAAGGCCTATCACCAGACATAGTGGCTGCGCAGTCACACACACACATTGGTATATGACTTGGGAGTGCGAGACATTGGGTTGGGGTTACTGGACACGGGGTGGGATCACACTTTGGAAGGTTAGCGTCCGCCGTGACGCATAAGTTAGCGTCCTGCGCGACGCAGTAGGTGTCTCCTCTAGAGAGGGACACAGGTTATAGTATGGTATTGCCGTGATATGTTGGTTGCATGTTAGTAAAGTCCTTAATTATACCTCACCGTGTATGTTATTATTGATTGTCCTGCGAGGAACCACTCCCCCTCTGGTGGGAGCCATCGCAGGTGGAGGCGCTGCATCGTTATAAGTGAGTAACCCTAGTATAATTGCCCCAGGTTCCCCGTGGCGGAAGCTCAGCCCTCCTGCGAGCCAACAGGTAATGCACCACACCTATGGTAACAACGTATGTTCCTTGCACCCGCATCAGATCTGCTATTGGGGGGGGGGGGGAATACCCGTTACATTTGGAGGCGCTGCTGAGATCAGACCTGGGGTGCCCTATTCAAAACAGTATCACCAAAGATCAGCAACATGGTGATTCCCTCACGTCAAGAGGTCCACGCATCCGTGAACCACCTAAACACGTTGTTGCCATAGGGAAAGTCCTGGTGTTAGTGGCGGACACTGCCATCCGAGACTCACTGAGAAAGCTCTTAGGGCCAGATAGAATATAATACCGTGGCAGGGTGTTCGACTCTACTTGTCATTGGAGTGCCCTACTATTCACCGTGGGGCGGGACATATGCCCAGAACCGGCCCCGAACACTCTAGTAGCTCCCGAGTGCCCGCCAGAAGGATAACCCCTTATATACTCGGACTTACCAATAATAAGGGAAATGTTCTCACTGAGAGCTCCTCCTCAAGATCCAGATGAACTGTCCACCAGTACTTGGACACCACTTGCACCCGTGTCTAGTACCCCAAACCGGGTTGACCGTCCCCAACCCAAAGTCTCCTTTACCCCAAGCGCCCTCACGGAAGCCAATAGTTGGGCTGACAGTCCGCCCTCTCCACCGACCCCGTACCCCACGAGGTACACCCCAGGCATATCAGAGAGAGTGTAACGAACGAAGGTTCCATACTGGGGGTGACGCTACCTCAATTCGTAGAAGCGTTCACCCTGGCCTCCCAGTCTCAAGGCTACCAGAAACTTAAGGCCTTCTCGGGAGTACTTCCAATACCCCAGGGGGAGGAGGGGATAGACCTTTGGAGGGAGAATGTAGTAAAAGTCGTAGAGGAATGGTCGTGCACTGACACTGTAAAGCGACAGCGTATCATGGAGTGTCTTAGGCCTCCCGCCTCTACCATTGTGGCCATCCACAGGGACCAACACCCAGAGTTGACAGCGTTGGAAATGGTGGCGTTCCTGTTGGAAGCGTACGGGCTAGCAGAAGACGAAGGAGCGATCTGGACGAGGTACTTCCATCTTTATCAGAAGGAGGGAGAGGACTTGTCGGCTTTTATTCACCGCCTGCAGCTGGTCTTGGGAATCCTCCTCAATCGTAAGCTGATTTCCGCCTCTGGGATGGATGAAGCGCTCCATAAGCAGTATCTGCGGGGATCAAGCCCCACTCACCCCATAGCCAACATGCTTCGCAGCAAGATAATGGATGGGGGCCCCTATAAGTTCACCGAGTTGCTGCGGCAAGTGAAAATACAGGAGGCTCATGTTATGCTACATGCCACCGCTAAACCTAAGAGCCCCTCTGCATCCAAGGGAAAGGGCTCTACGGAAAAGAAGGAAGAGTCGGCTGCCTCGTCCAAGGGGTACAAACCAAGACACCCCGACCGACCACCTTCCCTGTCCACGAGTCGTCCGGAAAGCCGCCCGGTTGTGTGCTACAACTGCGGTAAGAAGGGTCACGTCCTGCGTAACTGTCCAGAAAGAGAAGGTCATCCAGAGGAACACCCTTCCGATAGAGGGAAATCAGCCCGATCAATGGTCTGCAGTGTACCTGTAGCAGAAGCTGACCCCGAACTCCCTCATTCTGGAATCACGGATGCCCCTACTGACTCTGGCCCCAGTGATGACGCCTCACCCTGTGAAGCTTACAATCAAGTGGGCCCTGCGGCCATCGTGCCCGTTGTACTGGAAGGAATATACGCATCGGCTCTATTGGACACAGGGTCACAAGTAACCATAATATATCGCAAGTTCTATGACCAGCACCTCCAACACTGCCCCCTGAGGCCGGCCGAACATATGAAGGTTAGGGGGTTAAGTAATGAAGACTACCCCATCGATGGGATTGTAAGGGTCTAGCTGGAAATACTCCAACTGAACACCGGCAAGAAGCACCCCATGCAGGTAGCGGCCATGGTATGCCCGGAGCCCCAAGACCATTGCAAGTACCCAATCATCTTGGGAACCAATGCGGACATAGTACAAGCTATAATCCGAGCCTACTTGAAAGAGACCAACGAATTGCCGCTGGCCGATTCGCTCCTAGACCCCATCTTACGAGAAGAGTGCCACCGGGTATATGCCTTGGAGCGTCATGGGGACCTCTACAATCGTCAACGCGGACTGACGACCATATTACCAGGGGGAGTGCAAAAGATGGCTGTCTGGTGTTGTTATCCCGACCGAGACGAGAACGACCAACTGTTCTCGCAGGAGAGTACGCCTGAAGAAGAGGAGGTTCATAGAGGGTATAGAGTACTACCCAAAGTGAGGGAATGGACGGCTAAGATCCCTCTTCGAACCCACGTGTATGTGCAGAATCTCTCCCCCTTTCCGATGGAATTTGATGTCGATCAGAAGTTGGGATGCATATATCCGGTCAGCCCGGTGGGAACCACGCCTCAGGTGAAGGCGGCGGCCGCGCATGAGCTGGTAGTCGATCTGGACTTCAACTTCGGCGAGTCGACGCTGTCCACCGAGTGGAAAGAACGGTTAACCACCCAGCTGCTTCAACGACGACATGTGTTCTCCACGAGTGAGATGGATGTGGGGTGCAGCCGCAGTGCCCAACATACCATTCGAATGAGTGATGCCACTCCGTTCTGGGAACGTTCTCGTCGCATCGCCCTTCGGGATGTGGACGATGTGAGGAACGCCATACAAGACATGGAAACCGCTGGGATTGTGACGGCGTCCCGAGGACCTTACGCGTCGCCCATAGTGGTGGTGCGGAAAAAGAACGGGTCTGTACGACTGTGTGTCGACTATCGAACTCTGAACAATCGTACGATCCCGGATCAGTACAACCTCCCATGCATTGAAGAGATCCTGAATGCGCTGAATGGAAGTCACTGGTTTAGCGTGCTCGATCTCCGATCGGGGTACTATCAGGTGCCTATGAATGCGGAAGACCAGGAGAAAACAGCTTTCGTCTGCCCCTTGGGATTCTACCAATTTACCCGTATGCCCCAAGGTATATGTGGGGCACCTGCTACCTTCCAACGGCTGATGGAGAAGACTATCGGAGACATGAGCCCGCGGGAGTGTCTGGTATACCTGGATGACATCATTGTCTTCGGAAGAACTCTAGAGGAGCACGAAGAACGGTTGCTGAAAGTGATAGACCGTCTGGGGAAAGAAGGATTGAAATTGTCCCTTGACAAGTGCCGGTTTTGCCATACCACCGTGACCTACGTGGGACACATTGTGTCCGCCCAAGGGATAGCCACCGACCCCGCCAAGGTAGACGCAGTCGTGAATTGGCCTCGTCCCGAGAATGTCACAGAGCTGCGATCCTTCCTGGGATTCTGCGGGTACTACCGTCGATTCGTGGAAGGATACTCTAGTAAGGCGAAACACCTGAACAATCTGTTGAAGATATACCCCGAAGAAACCGGGAGGAAGACTGTATCTGCTCGCCAACCGTTTGGTGATAAATGGACGTCTGAGTGCGAACAGGCCTTCTCGAAATTGAAGAAATGTCTGACCGAAGCACCGGTGCTTGCGTATGCTGATCCGGAACAGCCATATGTTCTGCACGTGGATGCCATCCTCAATGGACTGGGCGCCGTTCTGCACCAGAAGCACCCCGAGGGCCTTAGGCCTGTTGCCTATATCAGTCGCAGCCTGACCCCCAGTGAACAGAGGTACCCTGTCCGCAAGTTGGAGTTTCTGGCTCTCAAGTGGGCTATCACCGAGAAGCTCCACGATTACCTGTACGGTGTCACCTTCGAGGTAAGGACAGATAACAATCCCCTCACATACATCAATACGTCGGCCAAATTAGATGCAGCAGGCCACCGATGGCAGGCCGTCCTCAGCAACTACAGCTTCTCCTTGAAGTTTAAGCCGGGACCATTGAATATCGGGGCGGACGCCCTCTCCCGAAGGCCAGGACTACCTGCTACCCCAGATGATGAGGAATGGGAAGAACTTCCAGGACCCGGAGTGCGGGCCATGTGTAGAACTGCCGCCATAGTTAACGACCAAGTGGCCTTCTCAGAATTACGAGTGGCCGATTCCTTGGGATGCCAGTCGCAGGCTGTCCCAGCCGCCTACTGCGACCCAAAAGGGATGCATCTCACACACGACAAGGTGTTCCGGTGGAAAGATCTGGTAGACTACCAAATACGAGACCCGGTCGTTAGTATCATCCGGCGCGCCGTTGAAAAGAAGAACCCAGCCCTTCTGAAACGCGCGCCCAATGACTTGGTGGCCTTGCTCATGCGGGAGTGGGACAAATTCGAAATAGACAATTGCTTGCTCTATCGGGTGGTGCAATACCACAACCACCCAGATAGGCGACAACTAGTCCTCCCTAAGAACTTACAATACCCGGTGTTGCAGTCCCTACATGATGATCATGGACATCTTGGTATAGACAAAACTTTTGGGTTAGTCAGAGATCGCTTTTTCTGGCCCAAGATGCGAGAGGCCATTGAACGTCACTGTCGCCGCTGTACTAGGTGTATACAGCGCAAGACCCTGCCTACACGAGCCGCCCCCATGGGCCATCTAAAAAGTTCTGGTCCTATGGACCTCTTGTGTATGGACTTTCTGTGTATTGAGCCTGATAGCCGGGGAATATGCAACGTGCTGGTCATCACAGACCATTACACTCGGTATGCTCAAGCCTTCCCTACTAAAGACCAGAAAGCCATCACTGTGGCGAAGATATTATGGGAAAACTACTTTGTACATTACGGCCTTCCCAACCGCCTTCACTCTGACCAAGGATGGGATTTCGAGAGTACATTGATCAGGGAACTGCTCAAAATGCTGAATATTGCCAAATCCCGAACGACCCCGTATCACCCCGAAGGGGATGCACTACCCGAAGGTTTTAATCGGACCTTACTAGACATGCTCGGAACACTACAGAGTGCTCAGAAATCGGAGTGGAGTCGACACGTGGAGGCCTTGGTGCATGCGTACAATTGCACCAGACACGAGTCAACTGGATTCTCCCCATACTTCCTCATGTTTGGGCGAGAGGCGAGATTGCCAGTGGATGTGCGTCTTAGAGTCTCAACGGATGGGATACATAATGCTACCCATTTCAAATACGTGCAACGACTCAAAGACAGCTTGCAGCAGGCGTACCAGCAGGCAGAGAAATCCACCACTAAGCTAAATGCTGACAACAAGAGGCGATACGACCATAAGGGCAGATATCGGGAACTTCGGCCTGGGGATGCTGTGTTGCTTCGCAATCTCGGAGTCCCGGGAAAACACAAATTGGCCGACCGATGGAGAGATAGAGTGTATGAAATAGAATCCCAGATGCCTGGCCTCCCGGTCTATCGCATCAAAGACACTGACGGCCGGGTAAAGGTATGGCACCGTAATCATCTTCTCCCCATTCCACAAGTGGAAGATGAAGGGACAGAGATACTGACCACACCGCTCAACGGTGAGCCCGACATATCAGAGCTGGGTCAAGAGACTGTCAATAACGAGACCCACTCTGAAACTCCTGAAGATCCTATGGAAGGACCCTCTCAAAGGGACTGCTCCACAGAAGGGGCATCTCCCGGAGGAACTACGGGTAAAGGGCCCCGTAGGCCAACGCCTACTAAGGTGGCACCAACAGGCCAGCCTTTGGATCCACAGAGCCCGAGCTTTGTGCCTAACAGAGACTGTGCAGAGACATTTCTCCCCTCAAGGGAAGAGGCTGAGCCTCAGGACTGTGTTTATTACTCCCCCGAGGGAGTTGCAGAAGAACAGCTCCGACGGAGCCAAAGAGTCAGGTACCCTCCAAATCGGGTAACCTATGATCAAGTTGGGGCACCCCATTATGAGGCTCAGCAGTGGGCTCGCAGCAAAGTACAGTCAGTTATGTGATGTTCACTGAAATGTACAATCTGATTTAGAGCTGATAATAGTGGAATCACGGTTGGTTGTTGAAATTTTCATTATATAAGTATGTTACGCCATTTTCATTATATAACTTTTGTATATAGTTGTATTGCATGGTGTCCCAAGCGAGGACGTTGGGGATTTTACCAGGGGGAGGATGTAGCCAGGTCCCCCTTGCGTACTGATCCCCCTCCTGCTTCCCCCCTCCTTCTGGTGCGCGATCGCGTTGCTTGGAGTTGCGGCTGGTTGCCAGGGACGCGGTCGGGCCGGTTGCCGGGGACGCGAGCGGGCTGGTTGCCAGGGACGCGAGAGGGCCGGTTGCCAGGGACGCGATTGGGCCGTCATTAAGGCCGCGATCGCGTTGCTGTGGTCTCGGCGGTTCGCGCCGCAGGGCGCCGCCATTGTAGATGAGTTGCGCATGCGCAGAGTGTAGGAGCTGGGAGGACTGCAGGGAGATCGCGCATGCGTGAGGGGGGGACGAGAAAGCCCGCGAAGCCCTAGCCTACCAGGGAAGGCTCTTGAAGAGGACTACAAGTCCCATGAGCCCCAGCAGCACCCCATGTGACGCCAGGGAGCCAATAGGGCTGCAGGAGCTCCCTGCTTGCAGGGAATGGATACAATTCGCGGGGTTTTGGCAGACGGCAATTGGTGACTGGAGCAGCTAGGGGAAGGAGGTAGGGTGCAGGAGTCAGTGACTCTCTGCACTAGGCCAGCAATCCCCTAGGCCCCAGATAGCCCTGAGTCATCCTAGCTGAGTATTGTAGGGACAGTCCCTAGGTTAGGGACTCTGCCCCATTATCTATTTATTAGTTAGTGAGTAAAGCATATTGATTGTTGCTAAGAGGGAGCTGGAATATCTCCACGGAGACCAAGCTAGCAGTGACTGCGGCCTGCTGGCAGCAGACAGACCCTAGCCAAGGTACAGACGGTGCAGAGCTGCGGTGATATTATCCACGCCGGAATTCACCCCACGCGTAGGAGGATATCCCGGCGACTCAACCCCAGTGGTATAGCAGCACCCGTGGCTGGAGCCAGGGCAGGTAACCCACAAACTCACGTGCACCAACAAGGTCTATCACCAGACATAGTGGCTGCGCAGTCACACACACACATTGGTATATGACTTGGGAGTGCGAGACATTGGGTTGGGGTTACTGGACACGGGGTGGGATCACTCTTTGGAAGGTTAGCGTCCGCCGTGACGCATAGGTTAGCGTCCTGCGCGACGCAGTAGGTGTCTCCTCTAGAGAGGGACACAGGTTATAGTATGGTATTGCCGTGATATGTTGGTTGCATGTTAGTAAAGTCCTTAGTTATTATACCTCACCGTGTATGTTATTATTGATTGTCCTGCGAGGAACCACTCCCCCTCTGGTGGGAGCCATCGCAGGTGGAGGCGCTGCATCGTTGTAAGTGAGTAACCCTAGTATAATTGCCCCAGGTTCCCTGTGGCGGAAGCTCAGCCCTCCTGCGAGCCAACAGGTAATGCACCACACCTATGGTAACACCGTATGTTCCTTGCACCCACATCAGATCTGCGATTGGGGGGGGGAATACCCGTTACACATCATTGAGATAAGGTTGATGCTTCTTATAAAAAAGAAAACAATACTACACCCCAATTTTCCTGATGCGTATATCTTTACAGGCGAAACGTGACCTCTAATTGAATAATTTCAATTAGAAGGGGCGGCTCAGTGAGTAAAGACACTGACTGGCACTTAGTTTGAAGCAGGGGAGCCTGGTTCAATTCTCAGTGTCGGCTCCTTGTGATCTTGGGCAAGTAACTATCTCCCTGTGCCTCTGGCACCAAAAAATAGATTGTAAGCTCCACGAGGCAGGGACCTGTGCCTACAAAATGTCTCTGTAAAGCGCTACGTAAAACTAGCAGCGCTATACAAGAACATGCTGTTATTATTTGTTGCCGACTCTCACTGATTGCTGCGGAGTCTTACTATGTGCCACTGAATTTTATCACCAGCAGTCTTATAGACTTCAATGGAGTCTCACTAATGCGCATAGCGTATCCTAGCGAGGGGCGAGTCAAAATTTGACACACAAAATTCTTCACGGGTTTTTGAACAAAATTTGTTTCACAGACTGATATGAGTTTTCACGCGTATGAGGTCACTTTTTCTGCAGCAGAAAAGGGTATAATATCATTGCTTTCAGTGGGGGGTTTTAATGGAGAAATGTCTCAGTCATGCCTCAAATAAATATTCAAATATATAGTAGAGGACTAAGGTATGCAATTTGTGCCTCTGCTATAAAGTTTATTCACAAAGTTAATACGGTGGAAAAAAAACCCTTATCACACTTTTTTTTGTATAATGTGCAGTTTTGTATTATTACAAGAAAATATCGTGCATACAGTAGGTTCATAACTGTGCATTTGCCAAAGCTTAAATAATGGCTACAAAGTGGTACTTCAGAGCATATACGGTTTATGCATATGAAACACTGTAAATAAATCCCAATGCTATAACATGAATGTGGCTCATAATGTGATATTTATTTATTTGCATGGCCAGTACCACTAAACAACCGTCACTCTCTCTGTTGATTTTGTCAGATAACTATTTGCCTCATAGAAAAAAATGACTTCCATTGATCTTATTGGTTATGAAATATACAGGATTACATTTACAAAGATGAAAAAAAAGAAGTCAAGACAAAGAGGCCAATACGTAATGTTTTAGTAGCAGTGCATTCTAATAGAGTGCTTAGCATCTCTAAGAGCAGGCAGCGGTGAGCTGTTCAAAAAGGCCTTTCTTTAGGTTCCGTAAACATTTGCCTCAAGCAAACAGCTTGCTGACCCAACACATGGAGACGTGCACTGGGGAGCTTTGCTCAATAAATGTTGGAACAGTCTCCTGCAGACATTGTTGAATAAGATCATTATTGTCTCAGACTGCACTGCGGTTTGGCTTCTGGTGATTAGTTCACCTTCCTCCATGTTTTAAACTGTTCAAGTTCAAGCCCTTGTCAGCAGCATTGTGCTCATGTGAGGGTCATATGGCAAATTACTGGTTTAATGAGCAAGGCTTTATGATAGATAACACTAGCACTCATTTTTATTTACATTAAAAGCAACTGCAATTAAAAAATGGACAACTAATACACCCCAACAAAAAGTATTACTGATTGATGTATTAAAATAATCCATCACACCTCGACCAGACTACATGCCATAAATAACAGGCACCCGGCTAGCTGCTTCCGAGGCTGTGGCCAGAACGGCTGGACAGCACATATCTGGTGGTTCTGCCCAGTATTGGCCCCATTCTGGAACAGGTTGTTCTCCATCAATTCACTTTTGAACACCTCGGGGAGGCCTAGACCATGGTCTGCATAGCTGGGTAGCCCCTTCCCTGACCTCCCCAAATGCGAGGCTAAACTCAGCCATATATTCACAGCGGCCAGGTGCTGTATAGAAAGCCTGTTGGAAAAAAAAACCTAATGCCCCAGAAATGAAAAGGGTAAAAAAACCAGTATGGCAAATCATGACAATGGGGTGAATCACTGCCTTTCTGTGGGAGAGATGTAATCCGTTAACATCAGTATGGAGCCCTCGGTTGCTGGATGAAGGGACTGGAACTCTAACACTGACACAGTCCTAGTATAGCTGGACTACTAGAAGGGCTTAACCGCCAGGGCAGGTGTGGTGGAGGTGAAAGAAGATTTTTCTGGGATTTCTGGGTCCATGTGAAAATCTAACAAGCAAGGGGCTCATGTTTCTATGTAACCTGTCCCATAAATATTTGTTACAAAAGTCACTACTCCATTTCACAATCTCAAACTATTGTGTTTATTTTGCAACTTAGAAGACGTTTTAGTCTTTTTTTTCATTACAGACTGTTGCCAAATTTTAAAACAAAACCAAAATGATCCACTTAGGGAATATACAAAAAGCAATCCGACAAATAATACAACTATATTATATACATTCAAAATGACTCAAGGGCAATATATTTGGTTACCATGTAAAATTTGAGAAAGGTAAAAAAAAAAAAAGGCCATCACCACATAACTACTTATTATTGACCTAGTGCGACAGGCATCATAAATTGAATCCAGGAAACAAGATCTTCCACACTGAAAACCAGCTAACTACTAGAAAAAACAGGTCAAGAGCGAAGCTGGGCGGCTGGTGCAGCTATGTGCCTGTCAGTGGTGACTGTAGAATCACGTGATGATGTTTTCATAGCATAATTATACAGAAAAAGAGGAAAAAGTATAATTTCATTTGAACCCCTGACTAATTGCAACATCCTGTGAAAGCAAGGGAGAATTAAGGGATACGTTGTAATATTAACACTTTTGGGTCAGTGAAAGCGGACACCTCTGCTATTAACATGTATAGTCTAATAGCCCTCGACAGCGGGATGTGACGGCCACCAGTCTGCGCTCCAGAATCCGCACAAACCACATTGCCGGAGTGTTCAGCAACAATTGCCTGGTTGAATCCCTCTCTCTGTGCACATTGGGAAACAATGGACTAACAGTTTCTGCCACACTATGGATAAGTGAACCACGAACACCATACAGTATGGGTTTACACAAGCTAAAGAGGATTTACTCTTAGAACATTCAGCCAAATGTAACACATCACTCGGCTTTTATCCTTCAATAGTTACCACTTTGCTGGCGATAAGCAGACATGGTAGAACGTTGTTTCTTAATCCTTTTTAAAACAACGCTGCTTGTTCCAACAGAGATAAGCTGTCTAGGCAGAAAATGAAAGCGCGCAAGAAAGGCCGTTCACATTCCCATTTTCTTGCAAAAATGGCACATCGAAATCTGAGAAGAGCCTGCTTTGACTTTTAACAAAATGTAGCAGTGTTGCTTTTTTTCAGAAATCCTGGTTTTGTTACATTCCCATAACACGGTGAAATGCACAGTGTATTCGTTTACATCCTGCCAATACCTCTATTTTCTAGGACTACCATTAGAGAAACGAGGAAATAATATTCTGCACTAGGAAACATATAGGTGGCTGTACATACTGTGCTTTCTGCCCTGAAAATGATATTCAGTGGTTACAACAATCGATCTCATTGACTGCCTTTTCATGTAGATACAAGAGACTTGTTTCTCTTTGAAAGATGACTAACCCCACAGTGTTATACTTTACTGCGATTTGGAGACATAACCAAATATTTCTAGTATTATGTGCAAGGTGTAAAATGCATTCACTGGTTAAACAGGCTGTGCAGTGGTGAACGTTTTATTGTACTTTTTTGAACTCCCATTAGAATAGATCTTTACCAAAAGGAATTATATAGGGGAGACATTCTGACATTTACACAATTACACATTCATTAGTGCAGTAAGTGTTAAAATATTTAAAAATGCTACGGTATATGATTTAATATGAGAAACAGATGCAATACATTGATGTGTAGATTGCATTTTTGCTATTAAACAACTTTAACATGATGTATTTGATCTGAACAACAGGTTAAAACTATATTGCTTAAAGGATTTCAATACGATTGTAAATTTCCTGAAACATGTTTAAATTCCAGTCAGCAAACCTTCTATCTGTATCCACTTACAGTATGTCTACCAAATAACATTTTGAGCTGTAAAAATATTTTTTAGCAACAATGTTGTAAACTTCAGACAGAATTTTCAATGAAGATACTGTATACACAGAGAACCAGAAAAACTCAGCACCAAGTCAGGGATAAAAAAAACCATATAAACTTCTTTCTTTATTATCCCTCAACATCTTGCACATTTCAAGGATTGAAAGTGGAAGAGTGTATTTTTATATGATGCACATAATTGCATGTATGGCGTTTCAAATTATAATGTGCTTTGCATGTGAAGAGAAAATGTAGTTTGTTTTTAGATTGCATTTGTTCTGCCTGGTTTCAGGTCTGAGGAGTGTGTATATTTTGTATAAATACTGCAAGACAACAGCGCACTATTCAAATTAAAAACCTGCTGAATGAACGGCTTCTCATGCTAAATTTAGCGTTATTTGTCTGGAACAAGTAGTGTAACAGATTTGTTGCAGTTCACTTAAAGTTTTCTCACCCGTAAATTTAAATTGATTGCTCAGTAGTAAGTCTGTAACCTACATAAAAAAAAGGAGAAAAAAAAACCCAGCAGTGTTTGTCCAAAGACCATAAACTTTTGCTACCACAAACTAAATAAGCTGAACAATTTTAACATTGTGAATAGCAGAAAACTCCCTTTGTTTCATTATTTCCCAGTGATATTATTTATTGTTGAATGTCTTAAGTCTGCTGAACCAAATGTTTGCCAGTAGTGTATTAATGACCTTCGATAATAGTCTTGAAATGAACAGATGGCTTTATTACCAAAGTAAAATAGTTTTATGTAATGACAAGTATTGAAACAAGAAATTACGCAGAGTATTGGTAATTTTAGGTAGAAATAAAAATGTACTGTAGGAGCTAATTTAGGGCGACTGCCACTTAGGATGGGAATGAAACACCAATGGAAGCTGCCTTCGCAGATTTTCCGGGGTCGTTGCCCACATATACAGTAGGAAACAACGGAGTATTTTATTTGCAGCCACACCGTCAAGATGCACTATCCGAGGGTGCAAGGCATCCATCAAGAGCACCCATTCAGCAAAGAGATCACCTGTGCCAAGGTCAGGTTGTGCCAACAACATCAGGAAATGCCAGCCAAGAAATCCCAGAACCCTGCAAGCAGTGTCGTGCGCTCTGAACAGTGAAAGCCTCTTCTTCACTTTCCAAAGACATAATGACTATCATTATCCATTTTTTAGCCCAGGGCCTGTTGCATTTCAGCAAATATTTTGCTGAAATATTGTGAATTTTTCTGCAGGCGCAGAGTGGTGCAAACTTTTTGCACATCTCCACAATGAAAGAATGGCAGGAAGCTAAAAAAGTTACACACAGAGAATAACTTTCCATGTTATCACCGAGAATCCTTGTCTTTTGTTTAACCGCTGTATGAAATTTACAAGGGGGTAAATGAAGCAGGCTTGGGGGACCTGTGAAAGACATGCAGATGCACTGATTAGTTCACGGGTTTTGACGCATCTTGTATGGCGGAGGCATTTTGTCACTTTCTTTTAGCCACTATACCCTGTTATGTGAGGGTACCCAAGGATAACTCTGGCAAACAGAGGCATCACTTTACACTGTGCAGGGCTCAATGAGCCACACCTTTGAATTAAAACCACTGCCTGCCAGAATTGCACATAGACAAGGCACAGAGTCAAGCTTGTAGCCCCTCCTTCCCTGTCGCTGTTTTCTAAACCCCTGCTCTGCCAGACAGGCCTGCAGTGGGTTGCTATTTTATGCCATCTGTTGCAGGCCCCTTTAGAAGCAAAGAAGTTAATACATCTCAGTTGCAAGTATCTAAGCTCCGTCACTATGGAAATGTACCAGAGGAAGCAAGTTAACAAAATTAGCACTGTTTCTCTGCTACTTTCCAAATCTGCACTCTACATGCTGAGGATAGGAGGGGATAAAGACTGTCTTTATGTTGCTTCAGACTCTCTTGGATACCAAGTGCTCCTTTAAGCCAAAGCAGACACACTTTGCCTATTAATTTAACGTTCCCACATATGGAAATGTGTAAATGTAAGTATACATGTAAACTCCAGGCCCACTGTTGAAATGTAATGGACTGTGGAGTACTTCAAAGCAATTAATTACATACTATTATGATAATACAATATATGTCCACATATTTTTTATGAACTAAACCAAAAAGCTCCAGTTATTCTTATTATAACCATTAAAGTGCTTTGTACTCCATTGAGGCTAATTTAACAATTGAATCTGCATACACATGTTTTCAAGTGAAAATTGTACCTTTTTGCCAACATAACATACTGTAGGTCAGCTTGTTTAGGTGGGCAGGATCAGAATGAACTTTTACAATAAAGTCACTCCTTACCCGTATCCTCTATTCTATCCAGTTTGCATTAAAAATTGAAAACGAGAGAAGGTTGGTTTTAAAGCCACAGCATAGATCTACATAAATGATCCAGAGTTTAACTAAAACCCGCGGTAAAGTATTAACATTGCCTCAAACAACAAGATTATACAATTTAAATTGGGAGGGATGAACTTCTACACCCTAAATGTAAGGTAAACAGAATGAGGACTTAATGGGTGGGGCTAGGTAGGCAAACAGCTTAGTTTAACAAATAAGAATAGAAATGCAAATGGTTGGCAAAACCGAGACATTTTCTTAGCGGGGATATTCCCTATAAGTCTTGGTAGTCCACCGATATTTAGTGTAATTGACAAACCTAATCTCAGATGCTTGAACTGGTAACCCAAAGGTAACATCTCACACTAATGCCATATACATGAATAACAAAATACATATATGTAATGGACTACTACCATATCTACTAAATACTTGAACACAATTTCTTCTTTCAGATTTTCCCCCTACATTTTTGAATGAATTGATATTGAAGGGCAACAATCTGTTCATGCTTAAAAATAAACATGGTAAGAAAACAAATCAAGTGCTTATATTTAGAAAACGATTGTTCATTTATTCTGCATTTCGCTCATAAAACATCCAAGGAATATATTTATTTTCTCCACGGAAGAATAATGCTCCAGGTCTGCCCAGCTTTCAACTAAGCCACCGTGGTTTTTAGATGCAGGATTGCAAAATGAAGTGACCACCAACCTTATCCAATGAACACTTCACATTTGTTTCATACAGAAGAAAAATAACTAATGCCAATCTCTTAGAGGCCTTTCTTTGCCTTGAATGACCGGTATACATTCCTACTTGACATAGCTTCCACCTTATAAAAATAAGCAGTGAAAGTTTTCAGTGTAATTCAAGTTGCTGTAAAACCTTAGTCCTTATTTAATCCCTGACTTTTTGCTTATTTACAGCAGGGTTCCCTTGTGTGTGTCCTAAGCTTTCTTTTATTGCCGTGCTATATGAACCTCTGCCATTAAGCTGGGAGTATGTTCTACACAACAAAACATTGGGGGGTTTATCATTCACCATTTCCTCAGCAATACTAGATAAACCCACAAAAGTCTATTACAAGTAGGTTTGTTTTGTTTGAATCGGCTTTCTCTTCTATTCATTCTTTTTCTTCTTTACATTTGTTTGAATGAAACTTCTGTTGTTTTTTCCCTATTTTTCACATAGACCAGCATTGTAAAACGTATTCCAGTGAGGTCTATTATTGCTCAGGAAGAGGCCGCAGCCTTCCCTTCCCTGATAGCAGGCTGGGGCCCGGGACCACTTTATCTATTGGACTTCCCCAGGTGCATAACCCATAATAATTTAGTATTTTGCTTATTTAGCCCTGACACTGTATGCAGCACAGTATATAGATATTTTGCAGGTACAATTGGTCTCTTCCCAGACTTGTATGTATGTATTTACTGTATACTGTATACCACCACCAATGTACTCAGCATTTTACAGAATTAGCAGGACAGTACACTGAGCACTTCGGTAATTGGCCTGTAGCTACTCCTCACACTTCTGATGCCTTTATTCGCCGCGACTTCCTAATTTCTATTAACTTCCTGTTTGACCCACTTGTGAAACATTATATTATCGCACAATACGTCTATATTTTAATTCTGCAAAGAGCTGTGTACATTGGTGGTGCTATATAACAGCGGTGAGCAAACTGGGGGGCGCGATTAACTGCAGGGGGGGCAGGGTTTACAGAGGCCCAGCGCACTTCCTGAAGGCACTTAAATTAAGTGCCGGGGCAGCGGCAAGGCCTCTGTAAACCTTACTTACCGTGGTCCAGACGGTATCTGGAGACGCATCGCGATGGCAATGCGTCATCAAATGACGCCACTGGATCATGTGATGTCGCGTTGCTATGGCAATTGTGACGTCTTGACGCCCTAGACACCGGGAACCAAGGTGAGGAGGAGGAAGGGAGGGGGGCACGTGGAGAGCAGGACAGCAGGCAGGGGGGCGCAGCGGGAAAAGATTGCGCTCCCCTGCTATAGAAAACGCGCACACACACAGTTTCACAAGTGCATTAAACATGAAGTTAAACAATAGGAATTATACAATCTAAACGGAATAATGGGAGACTTCAGGACACAATAGGAGTAAGTGTAGTGTGGAATAAATTTGAGGGGTAAAATAAGGGCATCGTCCTTGTGTGCACTGGAAGTAATCCATTGGTTGAGGCCAAAGGTAGAGGTTAAAGAGAGGAAGTGAGAGGCCCAGGAAACCAAGGGATCATAAATATGTCAGTTAAAGAGTCCCAGCAGGAAGCATCAGAGGAAAAGAAGAAGGAAAGCCAGGATTCAAAGTCAGAAAGGTTGGGGGGGCATATAAAGTAAGGTGGTCTATAGACGACAGCCACCAGGGAGGTGGGAGAAAATGCAGGCCGTGTGTAACGCAAAAGGGGAACATGAAGGTGTAAAAGGAACAGAGCAGAGCGTACTTGTTACCGACAGTGAGAAGACAGGAGAAGACCTACACCCGAACCCTGACCAACAGGGCAAAGAGTTTGGGACAAAGAAAGGACACCATGAGAAATAGCTGCCTTTAGTGCACAGTCAAATTGAGAAAGCCAGGTGTCTGTTACAGCAAACAGGTTACTAGAGCGGGAGCAGAAAAGATCACGCACAGCCAGGAACTTGCTAGGGAGAGCGAATATCCCAAAGAGCACAGGAGGGAGGGAGAGAGGAGCTAGGAAGGCTGGGGTTAGAGATCAGGTTGGCATGGCTGGCATGACAAGGTGGAAGAGACGAGGAAGAGGGGTGAGAAGGCAAAGCAAGTGGGGAACGAAGAAGGACCGAGAAAGAGAAGCAAAGAGAGGAGATGGACGATTATTTGTGAGTGCAAGATTTTCTACGGGTTGCATAGGTAGGTGTGTGGGATGAGTCTAGGAAGCAGTAAATGTCATCAAGAGTGTGGAATCGGGGAGAGGAAGGGAGCAAAGCTGAGATACTGTATAAACATAGGAGGGGGAAGAGTGAGGGTGGTGGAAGGGAGCAGTGCAGGGGTAATGAGCAGGGAAAAAATGAGAAGGCATTATGGAGCAGTGCAGGGTAATGTTATCTGGGAAATATTATAGCAGTAGGGATGTGTAATGAGAAAGTCTTATGTTAGTGCAGTTGAACAGGAAGAACAAGTCCAGTAATGCAATGCACAGTTGAGAACACTGTGTTGGTGATTAAGCCGTTTCAGACGTTGCTTTCTTTTCTCAGATGGTGTAGAGAGACTGATGGGCCGAGAGAGCAGAGTTTGTAGGTCCAAATCCACTCAAAACTCTACACTTAAATATGCCACTTAAAGGTGGCACTGCAAGCCTGCCCCACGATTACAATACCGGGGATTATTCTATATATGCCAAGCACTCAATTGGCCACAGAATTAGCCCCATTATGTTGCTTCCTGGGACACAGATAAAGTGACTAGCCCAAGCTCACAAGAAAACTTGACACAGATTCGAGCCATTTTCCCCCACACAAAGGCTGTGTTCTTACCACTAATCTACTCCTTCAGCCCACCGGAGGATTGTCAGTGATCATAAAATTAGTGATCCTATTTCATGGATTCATTCATATATACTTTGGCAACTGCTTGGTTTAAAACAACATCTTTATTTGTGAAATTGTGATGCACGCATATAAAAAAAAAAAAGGGAAAGGCTTCAGATTGGTGTACATCAGCATACCAAGAATAATTGTAATTGCTAAGAAGTCCTTTTGGATTTAACATTTGTTACAATTAAAAAACAAACAAACAAACCCACAAAGGTTTATTTCCCTAAGCTGACCTGTAGCAACTCTCAGGATTTGCCAAGTTTTTAAAGTAAAAACATTGCCTTCGTGGGGTTGCTAAATAAATAGTGATTTACTTATTTGAACAAGGGGCATTTTACACAGCAGGACATAAAATATAGAGCAGCAGAACAGGAACAGTCTGTATTATACGGGATTCTTTTGTAAATGTTTTTATTTCACTTGAAAGTACAGTACTTGTACTGGAATCAGGTAATGTAAATAGATAGAATAATAAATGATCAAATACTTATTTATGCTCCGGCTGTTCTGCATACCTAGACAATCACAACATTAGCAAACTCAAAACCCCAGACCCACAGTATTTTATATTTAATAGTGCCAACTGGAGTGCTACTGGGACAGTGACCTCAAATATACAACAGTAAACAAGCAAGCCCCAATGCACATCTATATGGCATATTTAGATAATTTCTATATGTGTTTTCTTCTCCTAAGCTGGGTCATTTGGTTCAAACGTGTGGCCAAAACATGTTGAGTCTCCACTGCATAGAGAAAAGAGGAAACAAAATAAAGATATAATGTATTTATTTATAAAATGTTTTACCAGGAAGTAATATATTAATATATATTATATATATATATATTATATATATATATATATATATATATATATAAAACGTTAGCCCGCGATTATAGTGCCGGTGTGACGTCACGCTCGCGTAACATGCACTACAGGCATCGGGAAGTGTGGGGTCAAGTGAGCGGTTCGCCCTCATTGGCTGAACCGCTCACGTGACTCAGCCGTCGCGCGTCAAAAACAATTTAATTTGTCTCGTCTGCAGTGTGTCGCTCCGTAGCGCGCACGCCTTCATTGGTCTCCATGAGTATAATCGCGGCCTTACCTCTCGTTTTCAAGTATGTCCTGGGCACAGAGTTATGATGACAGATACATGGTTACAAATACATGGTTACATTAAGTGAACAGGGTTATAATCAATAGCATGGAACGCGTGACATGTATGTGGTGCCTGAGGGGTTAACATTTATAAGCACTATAAGGCTCTACGTATCAAGGAATGTGAGCCCAGACGCAGTTGCGGTAAAAATAAATAGAACAGTTGTCTGTCTGAAATAGAGGGTTCATTAAAACGTGGGACACTTCAAGGATATGGAATTATGTCCTAATATGTAAATTACCCAGCAAATGGTCAGGTCTGTGCTAGAGCACCATACAGTGTTGTTTACTCTGTCTGAAATGCGACATTTATTAAATGTATCTATACTGTTTTAGAGTCTGGCATATTCTGCGCTAAAAAAAGACTTACACCACCTTTAAGGGGATGGAGAAAACCAATGCAGAAAACCATCAAAAAAAGTAATGCAAGCCGTACTTTAATAGCTAGACCTGCGGCAATATGCAAATGTCACTCGGCCTCAAACCCTTCCACGTGCTTCATAAATACTTCATCTCGTCGCAGACAGAAGACACAAACCTACTTGAAAATAGCACAGCTAAGATTAATACATAGATAGCTGCCTGACGCAGGCATATTTTAGGGCAAATAATGACTTTGCACCAACATTTTGCCTTTGATATATAACGACAGGACACTGTTTAAACTGGTTAAAAACATCAACAGTGCCCTAAGAAATAGTGAAAGGGGGGGGGGGAGGGGAAGAAAAAAAAAAAAAAAAAAAAAGAAGTGCAAGAAAAAATATATATAATTCCCAATCTTATTGTTGCAGCAAAGGTTATCTCCACCTTTCTCCTAGGGGAAGACATTTGTCAATGACTCCTGCGACTACATGTGTGTTCTTGGACCTGCTAATTAAATAGGGGTGGGATGTGTGAGGAGGAGGGTGGGGTACATACCTCCCCACAATGTATGATTAGACATACTGTACACAATCTTAGCAAGCTCAAAACCAGACCCACAGTATTTTATATGTATATATTTAATAGTGCAAACTGGAGTGCTACTGGGAAGGTGACCTCAAATACACAGCAATAAACAAAGCCCCAATGTACATACAAGGTGACCAATTATTGAGTACATTTACAGTAAATGTGTTTTCGTCTCATAAGTCTGGGTCATTTACTGCACTGTAACTCACACAGAACATATAGTGCTTCTAAATATTAACCCCTTAGGCACAGCATGCATGTCACACATCTCATGCTATTGTATATCAATGTTTTGTTTCCTCTTTTCTCTATGCAGGAGAGGAAATCCAAAGAACACTGTATAAAGCGGACAGTGTAGGTAGGGTGACCAGATTTTCAAATGTAAAAACCGGGACACACTAAAAAATATTTAGAAAACAAATTAAATCAAAGGGCGCTTCCCCTTTTTTGCTTTTTTCTCTCTCCCCCCATCCTCTCTCCTCCCTCTTCCCCCATCATCTCCTCCCTCTCCCCCCATCATCTCCTCCCTCTCCCCCCATCCTCTCCTCCCTCTCCCCCCATCCTCTCCTCCCTCTCCCCCCATCCTCTCCTCCCTCTCCCCCCATCCTCTCCTCCCTCTTCCCCATCCTCTCTCGTCCCTCTTCCCCATCCTCTCTCGTCCCTCTCCCCATCCTCTCTCGTCCCTCTCACCCCATCCTCTCTCGTCCCTCTTCCCCCATCCTCTCTCGTCCCTCTCCCCCCATCCTCTCTTGTCCCTCTCCCCCATCCTCTCTCGTCCCTCTCCCCCATCCTCTCATCTGCCCCATCGTCTCTCCCTATCCTCTTCCTACCCTCCTCCATCCTCTCCCCCCTCCCTCTCCCCTCCACTCCCTTTCCATCCTCTCTTCCCCACTCCCTCTCCATCCTCTCTTCCCCCTACTCCCTCTCCATCCTCTCTACCCCTCTCCTCTATATATACATACATACACACACACACACACACACACACACACACACACACACACACACACACACACACACACACACACACAAACACTACACCATATACACACACATACCAAAAATGCAACATTATAACACACACATACCATATACAAATACACATTTAGATTCAACATATACAAACATTAAATATACAGCATATACATGCACATAATGCATGAAACACATATGCATTAGAAATACACACACCAGCACACACCCACTTACCAAAGACACACTGTAAGGAATCGGGGGACGTGTCCCCCCCCCTTACCAAGTTCAAGTGCCGCAGCAGCCACTGCTCTGTCTCCTAGTCAGGTCCCTGCCTCCGCCGGCCGAATGCCGCTCTGGTCTTGGTCCTCAGCGGCACACGCCGCCACCACAGCCCCCACGCGCCCAGGAGGATTACAGGGCCCGCGCGCACCCAATCTTTTCTCCCCTCACCTCGCACAGGTGGCCCCGCCCCCCGCCAATCGCGGGACGCCACGTCACACACCCCAGCCACGCACCTGGCTCCCATCTCCTCTCTGTCCCTGAGCCTGTCACAGAGACTGCCTGGATGCACCTCCGCCCCACCTCTACCCTCTATTGGTCAACCGCAGTATATTACCCCAGTCCTTCCTCGCTCTGCATAGCTTCTTGTGGCTTTGTGCTGTTCGGAGTTCTGTGCCTGGCTCTCTTCTGTGTTTCAGCTCTCTTCTGTGTTTCAGCTCCTCTGTGTAACCTCCGTGGACTTAGATCTCGGCTTCCATTTGACTACGTGTACCTCTAACCCCTGGACTTGGCTTTGGACTACGACTACGCTGTTTTCTCCAACCCTTGACCCACGGCTTTTGGACTCCACTACTCGGACCTCTGGCGCCCAGGACTCGCCAAGTATCTGGCTAACCTGCTCTCACCAGACCCGGCAACGCACCCTACCACACCCCGGGCACGCCCTCACTGCTGTGATAAATGTGTTATACCCTTACCCACCTCTGTACTGGGGACTGGTCTGGTGGCAGTTCAGCATTACACACACTTACCAGCACAGATACACACACACACCAGCACAGATACACACACACACACACAGAACCGGGAGATGTAGTGAGGAGCAGCTCAGAGCAGGAGTGCTCTGCAGCGCCACCTGCTGCCCAGAAGCCAGATAGCCTGGTCTCCTCCTCCTCCTGCCAGCCACAGCTGTTCCAATGTGACCGGCTCCGCAGCGGCATCCTCCTCCCACCCGCCCAAACCCAGGAGGACACCGGCTGATTAATAACTGGGACTGCCCAGAAAAACCGGGACATTTTCACATTTTTGGGGGCACTGGGACAGCTCATTAAAAACCGGGTCTGACCCGGCTAAACTGGGAAGTCTGGTCACGTAAGTGTAGGAACCTGCTGAAAAGGTCTACCATGGCGTGGTTGCAGGCTCAACATGTTTTGGACAAAAGACATGAACCAAATGACCCATTCTTATCAGCAGAATACACATATATAAAATAACTACATTGGTCATTTTTGTTGTGCATTGGTGCTTTTTGAAGTGAAACTTCTTAGCTGGCGGTAGCTCATAGGAAAATCTCATAGGGTAAAATGGGTTGAGTTGTGACTTCCTATGAAACGGAAGTAGCATAATGCGCATGTGCAGACTGGGTTAGCAGAAGGGGGGCACAAGTTCTCTGCACAGACCTCAGACTCTCGCTCTCCACTGCAATCCTGAGAAGGGAGCAGGGCATTACATAGCAGCAGCCAATCAGGAGGAGGTAACAGGAGCCTGGGGGTGGGCCAAAGAGCGTACGAAAAGCATGGAGCAGAGAGAGGTGAGGCTGTGTGTCCTCTGTGTGTCTATGTGTGTTCTCTGGCTGTCCTGTGGGGGTGAGAATGGCAGGCAGGGAGGATGGAGGGAGGGGGTTGTGAGAGAAATATATATACATATATATATATATATATAAAATAAAAAAATAAATAGATGATACCGTTCTGTGGCTAACGAAATGTTTTTAATAAAAACGGTATCATCTATTTTTTTTTTGATTATTGAAGCTCGGCTAACACGGTACTGATACCTCTACATGTATATATATGTATATATATGTGTATATATATATATATATATATATATATATATATATATATATATATATATATATATATATATATATATATATATATATATATATATATATATATATATACACACACACACATATATATATATATATTTGAAACAAAGAAGGGGGAAAGTAGGGTCAAAAAGGTGCACTCAAACACTGTATAATGAAAAATAGAAAAAAATTGGACTTTATTAGCAAGGAGTATAAAAAACACATAGAACAGACCCACACAGATCATATAACAAATCGCTGTGTGACACAACGTTGAAACACCAGAGAGGTACAATAGGTCTGGTAGGAACCAAAACAAAATAAAGATATATTATTGCAAAAAATACCATAACAGAACCAGGGGAAAAAATAATTTTTCCCCAAGTAGTGTGACTAAGATCGGCCGATCCAAAGCTAAAAATAATAATCAATATGAATCGTAAATAAATCCAGACCACAAAAAGAATATGTAAAAAATATACATAAACCTCTAAGTAATGGTGAAAGATGGTAAGACACAGCTGAAAATGAATAAAAATCTGACCCTATAATGTGCTGCAAGTCAAATCTGTAAACTGATGCCAGAACTAGGCTGCATATGTGGAATAAGCAGCAGGAGAGAACAGTCCAAATAGTGCAATAGGGGAAATTAAGCCAGACAGGGGTGATTTGACTGCGGCATCTTTTGTGTGTCTCACATTATATATATATATATATATATATATATATATATATATATATATATATATATATATATATATATATATACACACACATGCGTGTATGTATATATAGCTCGCACAAATAAAACATTTTGTTAGCCACAGAACAGTATCGTCTATTCATTTTTGATTATTAAAGCTCGGCTAACACGGTACTGATACATATACACACATACTATATACATACTATACTATCTATATATATATATATATATAGAGAGAGAGAGCTATGTATGTGTATATACACACACGGTCTAAGTCACACTGCTTTGCATTTTGTCACAAATTATATTTTAATTTTTTAATCATTTTGCATCAATTAAAGACTTTAGAGAGTAACAAAATGCTAAGCAGTTTCACTTCGTACGTGTGTGCTCTGCGCACACCCCCTTTTTTTGTTTACGTTATACATACCTAAACATCATACAGTGTGGGATGCGATACCTTTAAATGCACCAACAGGAGTTCCTCATGAAATTATAGTGCACAGAGCTGTTGAAACCTCACAGGTCTCTTATTCACGTGTACTTCATTATTATTAGTGATACCCTTAAGGAAATTAGCATTTCTAAATGTAGAAAGCTTCTGAATAATTTTACGATGTTCATTATTTGACTACCATTACAGTATATCCAGCATGCTGTCCATGGATATATTATCACCAGAGGCTTTTCATGTATCCAAAACATTAATTTTGCACTCTGGGGACCCCCCTGTCCCTAAGATTACAGCTTTAAAATGATTAATTTCCCTTAGGCTGGGGTTGTACAAAGAAATAGGAAGAGTTTGGGGAGGAGTTACTTGATGCACCTCTGATAATAGGATGTGTGCATAATGCAGGACCCGAAGACAGGACATTAGGGGCTCTGATCATGTGCTATTCTCTTGTAATTAAAAGGGGTTATCTTTAACCAACATTTGATTTTCTTATGATAATTTTTTTTCTACTGCAGACTTAGGGGCTTTTTCTATATGTGCCAACGTAGTCGATCAGGCTGTTTTCAGCCCCAAATTCTCAGTAAGGTAAATGGCTGAAAACAACCCAATTGGCAGCTTTGGCACATATAGAATCAGCCCCTAACACACTATCACTTTACACACACTACACACTCTACACTTGTACAGATGTAGCAAGACGCGCCGTCTTCGGTGACGTTGGTAGTGGCACCATTCTGAAGCTTGGATCTTTGCGGTGCGATCGCAGTCACCGTCATCAGCTCTGCAGATGTTTGCTTGTTCATCCACGGTGCTGGTGACAGTACGTCTACAAATACTACATCTGTATGCTTAATTATTCAGTGTCAGATGCCAGCCACGCATTGTAGAGCAATACTTTCATGTCTCTGACAATGAAGCAATCTGAAAAGCAGTGTAATTTTTCCTTACTGAACCTAGGCCAGGAGACCTTGCACCCACCGTTCAGGAGATATCCAACCCATTATTTCCCAGCACTTTTTGTCGAATAGAAGCGTAATATGTATATATCCATCAGCCATCATGACTATTGCTCATGGTTTACTTCCTGATACTGTCAGGGCTTCTATGGTGAATATCTCGCTAAATGTGCCTCCCACAGCAAATGCATCAAACTTGAGAATATGTTTATTACATTGGACGCAGACAGTAAGGAATGGATGGAATAGTAAATCACTGACAGGCTGTCTGCTTAATACATAGACCCCTTTATGTATGAAATGAGTACTATGAATCTGGAGGACAGGAAAGGAACGCCAGCATGTTAGCTTCCTAGTGCAATTCGACCCTGTTTTTAAAGAGAAAGTGTACACCCTTTTTTTTTTTTTTAAATATTGATTCAAAATTATTTTTTAAATGTATACGTACACTGAAGGAGCTGTCCAAGATTATATACCTAAAATAAAAAGGCTGAGAAGTTTATTTTCTAAACTGCAGATGGCCATCATGGATTTGTGATATCATTTATGACACTGAAGTTCAGAGACTGTGACGTACATTAGTTCTCAACCAATCAATAAGCTTCTGATACCTCGTAAAGGGGAAGTTATACTGTATGTAAAGGCTCAAAGGGCATTGTTTTTTTTTTTTTTTAACAACTTATAACTGTGAATAGTGTATATAGGTTCATATGTATAGTATATGGCAAGGATCCCATTTAGTTCGGGACAGTGCCATGTTTAGAAAGCATCCCACAGAGATTGCTTCACTCCTCTAAAGCATCACAGAGAGGCAGCCTATGCCCAGAGGGGAGTCCACAGGCCACGGCCCCGAGGCATAGTTGGACCAGCCCCATCAGAGGGTCAATAGCCGACTCTCACTCAGGCCACATGGTGGCATTCAATACATGAGACGGGAGCTGATCACAGACCGAGTGTAGTACCAAATGGAAATGGCGCACTACCTATGCTATAGAGCAGAAGGATTCTATAGGTAACATAAGTGTAAAGCCTCAGCACCTTCCTAGCGGGCTGAGATATGGGCAGCTAGGGTAGATAATGTTCGAATCCAGCACCCTGACAAGGTAATCAACTCTGAGTAATCCAAGATAAGCGATATTGATGTAAACTCCCTAGGAGCCGGGCAGTAAGGGATACATTTTATATATATATATATATATATATATATATATATATATATATATACATATACATATACACACACACAGTGGTCGACAAATCATCAAAAAATCTACTCGCCACCTAGTACCAAACGTGTGCTGCTTGGGCCAATAGGAGCTCGCCACGATGTTAAATCCACTCGCCCGGGGCGAGCAAATGTATAGGTTTGTCGAACACTATATATATATATATATATATATATATATATATATATATATATATATATATATATTACTCAAAGGTAATCTTAAAACCCCGAAAGAGAGACGGTTGCATGAATACAAATTTATGCAACTGTTCGGGACACTTAGCAGTGGCCTAAACAGAGATCGAAATTTTATGAGTCATTACTGACAGTAGTGAACGCTCGTCCCATAAGCGCTAAAGGCCATGTCTGTACATACTGTGCTATATGTTTGCACACACAGCTGTCTCTCACACATACTAATACTCCTTGTTTTTCCATCCCTATACACCAATAGGGACCACTAAGTATCCACACACACTTTTAGTTGTGCTACTAACTCTCACATTTCCACACCCACCCACACCATTTATATCCAGTCCCACTCCACACACACCTTGTGTAAAGCACTGTATATACTGTGGTCTCTCCATTCATTTTTATTCACACTGATACACATACACACTCTTTCTTAACTTGCTTTCACAGTAACCTTTTGACACCTCTAGCCATAAAACACATCCACACCAGGGGAAGGAACAGCACAGATAACATTCCAAGAGACACTGTTTTTAAGTTTACCTTTTGCTTCATTCATTGTAACATCGCCGGAAGAAGAGATCAGTGTATCTCGAAAGCTCGCACAAATAAAAGCATTTCGTTAGCCACAGAACGGTATCATCTATTTATTTTTTTGATTATTGAAGCTCGGCTAACACGGTACTGATACCTCTACATATATATATATATATATATATATATATATATGTACAGCTGTACTAGAACTCAGTTGCATAGGCTTAACATCATGCTATCTTGAGTTCATTTATATATACGTGCCATTATGTACTGTACGTCTCAGACTCTGAAATAGGGCTTTGCTAGAATGGAGTGAGGGGAGAGGAGGGGCAAATAGCGCATCAAATATCGCTATGACATAGCCAACTCTTGCGTTACATCCATCCAGACACTGTGCAAAGCCCTATTTAAGGGTCTGGATGGTAGTAACGCCAGGTTTAGCTCCGACTTAACGAACATAATGTTATGCGTTGAACTAAAGAGAGTGTAGTGAATAGGGGTTGCTATAATGCCACATTTACGCATCATGTACATCATGTACATCTCATTATCACTAACATCCGTTTTAATTAGCACGATGCTCTGTACAGGAGAAAACACGTCTTAAGATTACCTTATTGTACTAGCCTAAGTTAATGTCACGCTAAAGGGACAATCACTCCTAGAACCAAAGTAAACTAATTCCAGTGACACGTTAAAGGGTCTCAGCTGAGTGATTGATACCCATTTTACCCAAATCTTGACACCTATAAATATTTTTTATTTATTTATTAAAGTTAGACTTGGGGTAGCGGAGGTTGATTTCCTCTCCTTTCTGAGGCTGATTCTATACATGCTAAAGTGCCTGATAGACAAAAATTCTCCATTGAAGTCAATGGTAAATGTTGGCCTAACCCCCTCCACCCCCCCTCGATGTGTAATGTCAATCTGTGTCCAGCAAGTGCTTGTTCAACTAGGCTCTGAAATCCAGTGATTGCTTCTTTCTTGCGATCGCGTTGTCATCTTTCCCTATTCCCCCGTCTAGGCGCGCTTTTTGTTATGAGTGTTTATTATGCTTTATTTTAAATATGCACCGGGTATCGGCGGAGCGGCGGTTCTATGCCGCCATACCCGTTCACATCACGCATGCGCTTCCCTGCAGAACGGAAAGCTCAGAAAATTCTGCAAAACGGATATTGACAGTTTCGTCCATCTCTACCCCCAGAGGATCTTACTATGCTTGTCTATGCCTTTGTGTCCTCGCGCCTGAACTACTGCAATGCTCTCTACCTGGGTCTTCTGGAAAAAGAGCTGCGCCGCCTGCAGCTGGTGCAGAATGCTGCATCCAGGTTGTTAACTAACCAGACGTGTTCTTGTCACATGACACCTGTTCTCCGTTCTCCGCACTGGCTGCCTGCAAAATGGCAAAGTTATTTCAAGATTGGCTGGTTGACATTCAAAGCACTACATGACACGGGTCACAGCTATCTGAAAGATCGTCTAGTTCCCTACACTCCCATTCGCTCACTCCGATCTGCAGATGCAGGACTCCTAACAGTTCCCAGAATCTCCCTAACTTGCCTTTTTCTTTAACAAAATGTATGTCATCCACATGCAATCTATTAAACATGCCACTGTCCTTCGTTCCCTTTAGTCCTAGGAGGGACTGCCCCACAGGAACATTTTACTTCTAACACACTGCATTACATTTCACATAACCTGAAAGCAGTAACACCCCCAGAAGCCTATATGAGTTTGTCTCATAGAACGCTAGTATTTGTCCCCTGAGCAAGTCCTGCTATTTTTTATACATAACTATTAAGAAAACAATTATTCTTAACATTAAAGTTATCATCCCAAGTTGCCTAGGCAACCTTTAGGCAGCAATAAGCTTCGGGGACAGCTTCATTTTGACCTCCCGCTCCCAAGCACTTAAGAATTCAACTGCTCGTACCTTCTGAACAAAGCATTGGATTTGGAATATACAATGATCCTGCTGCTTTAAGTCACCAGGGCTCAAATCTGCTATTAAAATGTTCTCATCTTTCTAAAAATGGCACAAGCTGGACATTAATATCCATTACACTAATAAGAACAAAACTGATGCAAATGTTAATCCTGGGTGGTAAGAGATTTGCTTCCTTTGCTACCAGCTACTGTATATCCTCTGGGCCATAAATCTGTTCACATCTTATAAACACAGACACTTTAACGTTGTCTTTTTCATGGCCCTAAGGTAATTGCCTAATTGCAGTTTAAATACGTTACATTGATTATTTAACACATGCACATGTTACAAACTATAGTGATTCTTTTTAAGATAACTTATTTTACCAGACCAGTCAACGCTCACTGGTTTTCCGGGAGTAACACTGATGTTTACCACAACTGGTCACAGAGGGGCTGTATTACAGTGTAGATCCCAAAAGGATCAGAAAAGGCTCCCTCATATGATAAGCACTCAATGTTAGTACACTGTGGTGAGACTTACAATAGTCTATCGGTATCAATACCTTTAGATAGAACAAAAAGGTGTGGCCCTTCTCGACCGGGTAAGTTCAGGAAAAATAATAAAATTTTATTAGTTCATTGTAGTTGATCAAGATTAAAAACACATATAAAACATTCAAACATTAAAAAACCCCGTATTGAAGTGGTTAGGTGAATTGGCAGTAAATTGCTATATTATGTTTCACAATGGGCGTCTAAATAGTGATTATCACTGTTAGTGGACAAGCAGGTAAGTATGCTCCTTCAAACCTCAATGGCGGAAGGAGTATTTATCAGAGATGTAGTCTCTATATATGTGCTGGTAAGTTGGCAAAAATACAGGTAACCTCTATCCAAGGGTGCAATGATATCTGTTCAAAAGTGTGTCTAGGGGCACTGTATAATATATCACGAGTGACGTCATCAGAAGTGGCAGCGTCAGCGAACAGAGACAGCAGCATTTGGGAAGACAGGCTTGTATTGATAGCAGGTGTACAGCGACTTATATGTGTGTGCTAAGTGGCGTTTCCCACAGTGGGGGCTTCCAGCATATAACGGAACACACAAGAGATATTTGAACCTGCAATATCGCTGTATTAGTCTCCCTGAAACGGAGCTAATTGTATTAATTACGGGATGATTACATCCTCAAGCTATCAATATTCCGACTGTGAAACCAGTAGTTTTGGCAACACCCGCAAGTAGGGACAACATTGTTTTGTATACAGGCTTACACCAAATGAGCAAACCTTGTATGTGTGTGTGTCTAAGCGGTTTTGCCCGCAGTGGGGGCTTTCATCATACAATCTATTGTTCACACGAGATACCAGTATCCACCATATCTCTGCAGGAACAATAATGTATTATATATAGACTTGCATTTAACCAGCATACCCTGCAAGTGTGTCTCAAGTGGTTTTGCCCGCAGTTGGGGGCTTCAATCTTACCGTTCACATTCCATAAAGAGGCATTAGAATCTACCACTGTGTTATTCATTTGGAAATATTATACAGTGCCCCTAGACACACTTTTGAACAGATATCATTGCACCCTTGGATAGAGGTTACCTGTATTTTTGCCAACTTACCAGCACATATATAGAGACTACATCTCTGATAAATACTCCTTCCGCCATTGAGGTTTGAAGGAGCATACTTACCTGCTTGTCCACTAACAGTGATAATCACTATTTAGACGCCCATGGTGAAACATAATATAGCAATTTACTGCCAATTCACCTAACCACTTCAATACGGGGTTTTTTAATGTTTGAATGTTTTATATGTGTTTTTAATCTTGATCAACTACAATGAACTAATAAAATTTTATTATTTTTCCTGAACTTACCCGGTCGAGAAGGGCCACACCTTTTTGTTCTATCTAAAGGTATTGATACCGATAGACTATTGTAAGTCTCACCACAGTGTACTAACATTGAGTGCTTATCATATGAGGGAGCCTTTTCTGATCCTTTTGGGATCTACACTGTAATATATTCAATTTTTCCCTCAAAGCACCTGTTATATATCGCATTTAAGCACCAAATATCATACACGGACGAGCGGTTTATTCACCCTTTCTAATACACAGAGGGGCTGTTCAAGGCATTTCCCAAAACACCCCTGTCGTTTTTTCAAAAATGTGGAATGGTTGTCACATTTTTGCATATATGGTGGGAGTGCAAATATTGTGGTCCCAAATTTTCAAGCTAATTAAAAGTATCCGCAGGGGTACCCTATGAGCAGACCCTGCAATAGCACTGCTTAATTAACAACCCCCTGTAATTACAAAAAAGGAGCACAAACTCATGACTCAAATAGTCAGTTGTGAGATGTTGTACCTCCTCCACATGGAAGCAACCTGCAACTGTCCCAGGTGTAATTAAAAACAAAATCAAACAAATAATGGTGGCTTTTCTCAATGATACCACTTGTAATGTAACAATTTCTTTCCCCCCTCACTCTGAATCAATAGTGCTCATGCAAAAATGGAAATTTTTAGAAACAGATGTGCTAATGCACTTTGAATACTGCGTATAGAAATTATGTCCAATTATACTAATGCATTCCACCTGTCCACAAATTTGTTCATGTTAATGTCTAAATTAGATTTTCTGTGCCTCTGCTCAACGGCACAACGGAGTAATAGCCAATTGCCCTGCGCAAATTGTTTCTTTTATAAGGAAATGTGAATTCAATGCCAGAATCTATTTTGTAATAGTCCCCTGTGTGTCTGACTGATTGATATGGTTGGTTATCACCAGACTCTGGCTTCGTATAGAAGAGCAACAGTTCTCCAAGCATGGACCCTCATACGAATAATACCTCCCCTCAATCTGTCCCAATATACCATCTGCCACAACAGCACACTTGTGAGCACTTGTTTAATATATGCAACCAGGGTTAATACACACAGCTAACTCGCTGCCCCACCTTTCTCCTTCGCAAGGTACTTCAAGTGAGTTAATATTTACCCGTACTCCGTTACAATATATATCTTTAATTCGCTGTTACCACCAAAGAACAAACAAATATGTAATTACTAGCAGTCTTCGGTCCCTGTTTATTAAGAAAACTGTGCATTTAATACAGAAAAAAAATCTTATAGCGAAATGTGTCCGAAAATTTAAATTACCCTCTACAAAGCATGCAACAGTTCAATCAGAGCCCAAAGTGTTACTTTTCAAAGTTTAGCTTTAATATACAAAAAGTACAATGCTTAGGTTACAGAAAAAGAATACTGCAAGAACATACAGTTATAATAAATGCAGACAGTGTCATCAAAATAATAAGGATAAACAAAGAATCTAACTTACGTAATCCTCAAAAATTGATCGGATCTTTTCTCAAAGTGTCCTGAGTGGAAATTAAGATTTCCTGTGTTCCAGTTTAGACACTCCCTTAGTTATAATCCAACTTTTGTTAGGGCTCTATATTCAAAATTCCCTTCATTGAGAACACATGCCCACCTTTGTGTTTTCAACCCACCCCTTTCATAAATCTCTACTGACAGATTTACGATTTAAAAGAAAAAGAACCTACCTTTTGCCTTTCTAAACTTTGCCTCAATATATAAAAGACCTCATAACTGTTTCTATAATACTTACACACGCCATCTTCACTGTTGCATCTGTGTACTTCATATACTGTACATGCCTGAATTTGACCATATAATTCTATTTTTGCATAAGAAACAGATATCTGTCCTGTGCACTTCCTAATCATGAAGTGTTTATAGCATCATCTGATTTGTCTCATTGCAACTGTTACAAATACCCATTTGTTATTCTTGAGAATAGGCTCCATGATATCTTCATATCGAATAAATGAACTCTTTTGGAATCTGTTTTTCGCCACGCCCCGATATACTCTGCAGGGGCCCCCTTTCAAGGTACATTAAAAGGGTCCTTTTTATCCTAGTGTCAGGGACTAGACTCTATTTTCTTTCAAGTGCATAGATTAAAATAGCCTACAGCTATTGCATGCAACAGCTAAGGGAAAAAAAATGTGATGGAGAAATGTGCTAATAATATACTCTTGGAAAAAGGCAAGCAACACTACATGCTATCCTGTTGTACCGCACCAAGCAGATGATAAATTACTGTATCCCCAATGCAACATTATACCAGCTTTTTTTGGTGACTAAAACATAGTAAAATGGTTATCCTATTTTGTAATCGATGGCCCAATATAATCTCTCAACTGTAAATTGTTACATGTCAAATTATTTAGTACATTACTAAGTATTTTATCTATATTCTTTCTTCATAAGTATGGGTCATTTAGTTCAACAAGTTGGCAAAACATGTTAAAAGGACCTATCCAAGCCATTTTATACAGGACTGAAGCAGGGGGTCTCCGAAGCTGAACACCATTAATTCCAGCTCCGAGGTCCCCTTGCTTCCGGAGATACTTACCTCTGAAAGGGGTGCCAGTATCGCTCTGCAGTTTATAGCTCATGTCACATTAGCCAGTAAGAAATTGCACGGGTAACATCAGAGCTTCCTATCGGACTCAGGAGCTTTGAAAATCCACCATAATGTGAACCCTGGATGTGAGCCAGAGCAGCTACTGGTACCCACTATGGAGGTAAGTATCTCTGGAAGTAGGGGGTCCCTAAAGATAAAATTAATGGGGTTCAACTCTGGAGACTGTGACGGTAGAGGTAAATATGACTGCTTTTAATTAAGGTCAAGCCCGCCATTACACCTACCTGCCAATAATACATTTGTGTTATGAGATAGATAGATAGATAGATAGATAGATAGATAGATAGATAGATAGATAGATAGATAGATAGATAGATAGATAGAAGAGATAGATTTTGTAAACCTGGTTCCAGAACTTCAGGGACCAGGGGTTAATGTTGTGTTCAGCTGGAATGTTGCAACGTTGACTGTGACTTTTCCATGTAACTATTTGTATATAACCAAAAGTTATGTATTTCTCCACACAAATCAGTGACTGGGACATATTGGAAACACCTGTCAATGTTTCTCTCTGAATGTAGCCATGCTGTGCCAGGGTGTATAAAAAGGTGGGGAGGGAGACGCCTAGTTAGCTGAAGGTGTTGCAGTAGCTGGGAAGAAGCTGGGAGTAACTGGAAGCTGCAGTGTCAACTCCAGTTCTGGTGCCAGGCCTGGAGTCCTGTTTCAGATGACACTGCAGGGAAGAAAGAACAGGGGAAATCTCCTTAGGGCGGTCCCTGCACCCAAGTATATAGGGTAACCCCAGTTACCCAGTTGAAAGTGTGTGTGTTGTTTACTGTCAAGAGTTGAGGATACTTTTTTCCAATAAATTAATTTTTTATTACTCTGTGTTTCTATAGAGAATCCAGGGATGGAAAAACAGAGAACTGCTGGCAAAAAATGGGGGCTATACACAGAAGTTACTAATTAAAAACAATTTATTGAAACAAGGGTGACAACACGGAGGGTGGCATGTGGGGCTACCTCTGACGCGTTTCGCGCTCCCGTCGCCTTGTCAAAGAGACAGGAGTGCGAAACGCGTCTGAGGTACCCCCACATGCTAGCAGTGCTCTGTTTTTCCATCCCTGGATAATTCTATTGTACTACTCACTGGAAGCACGCACAGGAGGAGAGACCACACAGTGAGTAATTCTACCAATTATTTTACTGATGTTATTGGCATGAATATGTTATATTGCTTACAGCTCTAGGGGGTATATCCTGGACATAGGAGAACCAGCCATTGTTGCCACACAAGCAGGACTTAGCTATATTGCCCTCAACATACAGGTTTACCCATATCCCCATTATTGAGCTCTAATGTCAGAAGATCACATCACCCTCATCCATTTCTATACTCACAGGGTCGCTCCCATTAAACTAATTGCAGCTTTATCTACATGCTGTTTAGCCCAGTACTTGGTTGCATTGGTTCAACTAACTTTGTTCTTTTCCTTCTACTCTGTGTTTGTCTGGCGAATTGAGCCCTGGTGTGATAGTCCTGGCCTCCTGTGATATAACGATTGAAGCAGGTTGTTTCTATCTATATACATACACGTGGATTACCGCCTGCAACCACGTCACGGTAAACCCATTTCAGCAGGTCCTACACTACCAATATTATATGGTCTTATTTATTTATTCCACTGTAGAGAGTGAACAGAGAACAACAGACTGCAGCCAAGAGCATGGGGTGTGTGACATATGCGATGCCTAAAGGGTTCAAATTGAAGAAGCACTATATGTGCTATGCAGGGCCACAGACAGATTTCCCGAGGCCCAGGACTAGAGTTGCATCCGTGCCCCCTCTCCCCCCCGGCGGTACCTTTCTCTCCCTCCCCCGGCGGTATTGCGAGCTCCCCATCCCCATTTCGTACCCTCTATTTTGCACCCTTTACACATGTATTTCTCTCCCCTCCGTCTCGCTCACTCCCCCTCCCGCCTCGCATGTATTTCTCTCCCCTGCATCTCACTCTCCCTCTTTTCCTCACTCACTCCCCTCCCTCCTCTCACTCGCCCCCACCTTTCATCAATTACCCTACTCTCACTCAATCCCCCTATGATTGAGTGAGAGTATGTACAGTACAAAATACATACCAAAAAAATCCACCCCCCTAAATACTTATAACCCCACCCCGCACGACATAATAAAAATACCCTGCCCCTGCCAATACATTACATATTAAAAAGGCCCCCGCCAATACATATTAAAAAGAACCTCACCACCCCAAAATATTTTAAAGACCCCCACCCCCCAATACATATAAAAAAAAAAAAGAAGTATTACCGAAGCCACGTGGGGGGGGGGGGGGCTGCAGCACCCCACTACCGGGCGGCAGCAGAGGAGCCTGCTGCATACGGCCCTGCAGTGCTGCGGATGCCGGTAGGGTCCGGGGGGAAGTGGGGCTGCGGATGCAGGTGGGGGGGGGGGGGGCTGAGGACTGAAGATCCGGAAGCCAAGCACCCGGATGGCTTTGAGGGAGGGAAGACACGTGGGGGGGGGGGGGGCTGCACCACTACCGGGCGGCAGCAGACAGCCTGCAGAGGACATTGTGCCTGGAAGGTAGGACCGCGGTTGGGGGAGGGGATGCTGATGCTGGTAGGGGCGGGCGGGCGGGGGGGCAGAGGTTGCTGGTAGGGCCAGGGGGAATCAGAAGATGCTGGCAGGGCCGGGGTCAGAGGATGCCGGTAGGGCCTGGGGGGAGGGGGGGAAGGGGAGGGGTGTCAGAGAATACCGGTGGGGCCGGGGGGAGTTCCACCAGTTGCATGGATACATCTGCTACTTAAAAAAGTAGGGAGGAGTGACCTTAAACCCAGGGAGCAGGGGTCACTAACCTCCAAACAACTGTTACCAGTTGACAATTTACAAACGCACAATCCCTGCAAGAGTTCAACAAGGGAATTTTTGTCTTTTGTTGTATACACTTCTTGGTCACACCCAATAGTACTCTTGACACAAATATATATAATATGATGTAGTGGGTGTTGGGGTTAGAGCTTGCAGGGATTGGGTATGTTTGTAAAACCAGTGCCCAAATAATTACAGTAAGAAAAGATCTAAAAAAATACAATTAAAAAAGGGGTATATATATCCCCCTTTTTTTAATTTATATTTATATATATATTCTGTCCTTGATGCAGCAATAATGTTATCTCCACCTCTCTCCTGGTGGGAAGACATCTCTTAATAGCTTATTTATTCACATGTGTTCCAAGTCCCGCTGATTAAGTAGAAGTGGGATGGGTGAGTTTAAATCTAAGGAAGAGGGGTCACAAGACCTCCCAAAATTGTTACCAATTTACATATAGACGTAGTGTGTTGGCAAGCTCAAAACCCATATAAGCTCACCCCTCCCACCCATCAGTATGTCCTGGAACACACGTGAAGGAATAGCATACAAAGAGATCTTTCCCCCCAGGAGAGAGGTGGAGATCGCCTTCACTGCTGTAACAAGCATTGGAAGTGTATATTTATTTTTTGCACCCTTTAAAAAAAAAAATCACTATAATTATTACGGCACTTATAGATAAAATACACAGTAATGTACTAATTTGTACACATTAAAGCTGCGGTACAAGATGCCGTTTTTTTTTTTTTTAAGTGTTGTTTTTTGACTTCAATAGTTAAATGTGTGTAATACCAACTTACCTACTGAAGATCAAAGCTGCAGGTCAATCCGTTCTCGTTTGATTGATCAGTGAAGATTGGTGATGTCATTACGAGCTGGTATCTGATAAACGCCCCCTTTCAGTGTGAGTGAAATACTTATGAATAGAACTCCCTCCTACTGTCTCTGTACGTTCTCCCTACCTACCAATTAGACTGTAAGCTCCTCGGGGCAGGGACTCCACTTCCTTAATGTTACTTTTATGTCTGATGCACTTATTCCCATGATCTGTTATTTATATTATCTGTTATTTATTTGATTACCACATGTATTACTGCTGTGAAGCGCTATGTACATTAATGGCGCTATATAAATAAAGACATACAATACAATACAATACAATACAATACAATGAGCACTCCACTGACATGTGCTAGAGGGAGGGCAGGGCTTACAAAGGGGTGTGCCAGGGTTTGTGACAGGACATGAATGGGCTGTGCCTTAGCAAATGGTTGCTATAGGAACAAACATGCTTGTTAAAATACAATACAAGAAAATTGGTCTTTCAAAGTTGTTTTTTTTAAAACAGAAAATGTTAAAAGTATTTTTTCTTAATACAGAAGTGATTTATTTAAAAAAACACACATGAGCTTGCCAAAACTGTATGTTTACAATACATCTAATATTTAAGAGCTGAATGGCTATATGTAAATACTATATGGCTATATGGAAATCCTTTTTTTTTTACTGCGTGATGCTTTGCTTCTTTTAATTTAGCTGTTAATTATGCTTCCTGTTTATTTCTATCACAAACCTAACTTCGCATCAAACACTTTTCCATGAAGATGGTGCACTTCCTCACACACAGATGCAGCGGTCGTTATTCGAACAAATCACAGAGCCGGTTTCGTGTGCGCTGCTGTATTCCACACGCGGCCAATCGCCCCAGGCACCCGTGTTTATCGTGGTTGCTTTGTTTGAATTTCATGGATTCTGTTTCTTTGTGTGCAATGAAATTAATGAATTGTAATGTGTACAGCACTGTGCTACTGTGTCAAATACAGGTGTTTAAAAACCAGAACACTAAAATGCCATTTTCTGCACTCACGTCTTAAGGCGGTAAGGTTGGAAGAAATCACGCTCCATGACATGGGTATTCCGAGGTATACAACGCGTGAAGTGTTCGAATAACAGCCGCTGCATCTGTACAGTAAGGTTAATGTGAATTTTAACATTTGTAAACATAAAGTGAAGTCTTTGCAGATTTCAGCCCAGTGTACTATATTAATGTAAAAACCCATTTAGAAACAGTTGCTCAAGTACTATTATAACTTATTAAAACCTTGTTTAATTTTTATCTGCTCAGATCTCATTATTTGATACATATTTTCAATTTGTCTCTAAGGCAGTCTTCTGCGCCAGATATTTTAATTAGAGGTTACTGTGCAAGGAACTACAGTAGAATGCAGGATTTTGATGTTTCTAAGAATTCTATGACAGGTACTTTGATGAGTTGTGAAAAGGATAATTAATGCCTCAAACATTTTAGCTCATAGTGTCACTGTATTATTACCTCAAAAGAAGTCATGTCATAAGATGTCATTTCCCAGAATCCCTTGCTGCAGTAGAAGCCCTGTATGCCAAGAGATAATGGAGGAAAAGCCGGGTTGCAGACCTGTCTGAGACATGTGAATGCGCTCACAAGTGATATTTGTATTTGCACAAAAGAAGTGAAATACAGTAGAGTAGACCAGGGGAGCGCAATCTTTTTTTCCATGCGCCCCCTTGCCGTCTGTCCCCCTCCCATCGCGCCCCCCCTGCTTACCTTGCTTCAGACATCCTGGCGTCATGACGTCATGGCAACACGACGTAATTTGACGCCGCATTGCCATGGCGACGCGTGACCAGGAGCGTCTGAAACAAGGTAAGTAGAAGTTTACAGACGCCCTGCAGCTCCCCCGGCATTAATTTAAATGCATTCGGGAAGTGTGCTGGCGCCTCTGTAACCCCCGCAGTGAGTCTCGTGCCCCCCTGGGGGCGTGCCCCCCACTTTGCGCACCGCTGGAGTAGACAATGTATCAAATTAAAACAGTTGCTAAAAATATAGAAACAATTAATTTGGCATGCATGTCTACAACAAAGGTGCCAATATATTCTTTGGATCATCTCTATTTTATGACTTTGTTCATGCTCAGGGAAAATGCTGTATATTTGTATATATGTGCTTTGTTTTTTCATAGGTAAACTTTGAAATAAAAAAAAACTAGGTATTATAGTAGGTTAAAAACTGTACTGCATGGCTTTTATAAATAGAAAAAAAAGTTTTTAAAACATCACTAATTAAAACAAAAAAATAAACCTTGCATTTATTTACAATAGTGTACATATGTGTAACAGTGTTTATCCAAGAAGGATCAAAAAAGTATCCCCATAGCACGGGGATTAATGGGGTCATTAATTCCCTATACATTTGTTAATATAGGTAATTTTTCCTATTGGAATATTGTCGTCCAGAATAATTTATCCAGCATTGAGTGCCGGGTGCTATGGGGATACTTTTTTGATCCTTCTTGAATAAACACTGTTACATGTAGATATCTTTATCCCTTCCGAGCACCTGCTTATTTGAATTAGAATTTGTATTGCATTATTGGACGAGCGGTCTCATCCCCTTTATAGTTGCAATAGTGTACATACTCTGAGAGAAATATAAGACAATACATTTGGTAGCTAATCCACAAATGCAAAGTTGGTCATGCAAACTGAGATGTGACTATAAAAATTATATCAGACCTCAAAACTCAAGTCTCAAAATGTCATAGTATCACAAGATCAAAAAGGACAAAAGCTGCACCATCATCATACTGTATGCAATTATCACTACAGTGTATTACAGCGATATAAGGGGTATTGCTTGCAATCCCTCTCCTTTATGCCCCCAGACTCTCCAATGCAAGAACTTACTCTGCACCATGAAAAATAAAGATTCAGACAGCACCACTAAAACAACAACTCTATGACCAATAGAAACGGTGCACGTGGGTGAGAGAATCTCCCCTAGTTCTCCAAGAATACTAGGGTAAAGATATACCCACCGCACTCTATACAAATAACTGGCACACACAAGTGATGAGAAAAAGTACTTTCATGGTCAATGATGAAAAACGCCACAAAATATAATAAATGTGCAGGGAGATAATGAAGAACAGTACCCCATAGATCCCACCCTGATAATAAGGCCCAATTACTGGGAAAAAAACAGGGGAACAACACAGACTAGTGCTAAAGTGCACACAGAACATGCACGCCTGGCGTTCAGGTTTTGTATGTACTTTAATACTACTGTAGTATATCTTTATTCTATTACTCTGCAGCATGGGCCAAACCAATATTTTAGGATGATGACATGACCTGATAACGTAACTTATAGGTGCATATCAATGTGCTATTGACTGCCAGTCTCCTACTTACTGCAATGAAAAAGGACACAGATGTAATTTAATTCCAATATTTGACCATCCTTCCTTCTTTTTCTAATAATTTCCTAATGCCTTAGGAATCTTTATCAGTGTGGTTAAATATGCAATAATATATATATTTATGTTCTTAAAATTGTACCCAAGGTCATTTAATTTAAATTCATATAATTTAAATATTAATCTCCCTGTTGTTAAGCCTGCAAGTAAAGGCCAGGCGATGGATTCATAGAACAGCATTAGAGAAGTAGAAGGCGCTGGGGCAAATAATAGAACCTAATTAAAAACGGCATTGGATATGCACAAGGAAACGTAGGGCCAAGGTAGGATATAAGGCTTTAGATCAAGTAGTACACCATGTACTGCAGTATTGCAAGAGATGGGAAAACTGACAGTGGTTCTTATGCACTGTCCATCCCTATTAAATTAAGGTTAATGATGAAAAACCTGGGGTCTTCATTGCATATTCAATATGCTGTGATTCCACTTCCCTGGACTGGGGAAGAGTTTAACCCCTTTTACTGGAACGGTGCTGATCTCTTCTCCGGCACGGCAGTGCTGCTTCACAGCGTATTAAAGAAAGGCATTTCATTTAGTGGCCATTCTAGATGAGCACAGAATTTCAACGCGCTGTATAAAAGGTGAAATTCATCAGGACCAAAGTCCTCACCTTGCAAGATACACCGCACTATAACCTAACCCGGCCCAGATACAAACAAGGGCCACACATTGTAATTGTGCTTGGATATATAGGTTTTCTACTGAGGTAGTAATAAGCTGTACAATGTATAATAGAGAGAAAGTCCCCAGGACTCAATAACATGTCTGCATCACATACACACCTACAGTACACATTCACTAACAGTCCAGAAATAGAAACATTTGTGTGTTCAGTATTTAACTTAAAATATATATTTGTAAGTATATTCAGCACTGTACATTGCACTTTGTTGGCAAAATGAGTCCCTGCCCTAACCTGTCGAGCTTACAATAAAATGTTTGGTGCCCGAGGCACAGGGAGATAAGGTGACTTGCCCAAGGTCACAAGGAGCCGACACTAAGATTTAAATTGGGCAGCTCTGCTCCTGTCATTGGCTTCAGTCAGTGCCTTTGCTCACTGAGCCACTCACTCAGAGCTTAAAGTCTGTAATGCACTGATAGCAGTTTTATTTTATTTTTTACCACAGTGATAGATCTGCCACAGTTTTAACGCAGATGTACGAGTGAGAACACAAATAAGTAAATATTAATCACATGCTATTCACTAAAGTCTGATACCTGGACTAGCCAACTTCCACCAAAAAAGCATGTGATCACATGCCCCAGGCAGGCGGTAGACCTATCTCTTACCCACGTATATAATGACCTCTGAAGACTTATAGACAAGACAACATAAAGCAACGTGAAATGAATAAAAATATAGTAAACATTTTACAATATTTTAATATGCTAACCCCTTAGTAGCTCAAGTAGCAACCTATGACTTACTGAATACTAATTCTACCAGGTCTACAAGGCTTAATATGTTCTTGAAACAAGACTACAACCTTACACCACCCCCCCCCCCCCCCCCTTGTACATCACAGAGGCTACTAAAGCATTGCCTTACTAACCATGTTGCCAACCCCTCTCCTCTGTGCCTGGTGAGCCTAGCTACCTTCTCTGGGGCACCCACCCATTTCCCATTGCACCACATCATACCAAACCTCCCCCTATCCATAGTTTCCCAAGAAAGTGGAGTCATTTTGTTATATGTTTTCCATGTCTTTTTTCATAGCAATTTGTTCATTTGCCTGTAATAGCACTAAAGTATATGGGTAGTCTATCTCTTCCACAAATGTAGCATGTTGCAGAATGTACAAGGTTGAACCAGGTAGGTTGCCAATTACAAACCCCATATTATTAAGGTAATTGGGTATATGTTAGAATTTTGCAAACAAACACTCTTAAGTCGTTTACCAAAAATGCGCTAGAATGGTCCTCGGCAGCTAATCACTCAGTGGCACATCTCCAAGCTTCCTAATCTTTTAATGTGCACCCGTGCTCTTGGAAGAACAGTAATTGCCAGTTGTCTTACAGGCAATCATCTCATCAAAGAGAAAAGGAGGGGTGGAGAGAGAGTTCAGGAAGCAGGCGGCAGAAGCAACACCTGGCAAAACCAAATCAATCCCTATAATGCAATGGAACAAGCCTGGAAATTACTATCCTGTGAGAATCGCAGCTTTTTTGACATTTGGAAGAAAGACACAACTGTAAAACCTTATTTATGACTGCAGCTGGTTTAGTGCATTTAAAAATAAACAATCCTATCCTCCCTGTTAATATAATACAGCAGGCCTTTACCACCACTGGTTGTGTTGCACATCATTTATGGAATGCAAATTACAGTGGCTGAGAAAATGTATGCACTTTGCAGAGTAATTTCTACTTGACGTACTATGTGCTAGTGACAGTCATAAGGGAAAGTACAGTGTGTGCATGTGACAGCAGACTGACAGTATACATTCCTTTGAATAGTACAGTATCTGATTTATTTTTTTATAAATGGGGCATGATAGAGAATCAAAATCTTATACCAAAGTAACACATCATTGACTTAATAGAGTGTAAGTCCAGTAAATGCCACAAGCATGATTTGTTGAGAGGTTAAGGTGATATAACATGAATATAATTACGAATAATGATATTCAAAGTTTCTCTCTATAAAAGATTAATGTATGTGTGATCTTTGATCACACAAAGCTGTCACATCATCTAGTGTGAGTACAGTATGTGTGTTTCCTGTAACTACAAACGCCGATTGCAGAAAATTCAGAAAATGTTTTAATGGAAAAATAAAGGCCATTATCAAATCACTCATTTCTAAATTGTAATTACATCATGTGTCCCCCTTCCCCAATTCACATTCATACATACATATTGTATACAACAACAGTCTCACATTTGCCATGAAATTTGCCTCAGCTGTATCAACAACCAAAGCAAAAAGCAGCTATGTGTTTGGACAGGAAGATGTGCCCCACATCACACAGGCGACTAGGAATTGATGTGGGAGGTTTAAGTTGCCATTTTGTTTGCCCTGGAGGGGATGGTGCTGGTGGCATCTTAGCATGCATCTCAGGAACCCGAGGGTCCCCGGAATACAAAATGGTGCATTTCAGCTCGGGGACACACCCTGCTTCCATCCATAAAAAGAGGAATGGGTAAAAATGTAAAATGGAGTAGGAATGGAACCACTTGAACCACTGAAATCATGGAATGACCTGTAATAAATATATTGCAATGCAATGTATATCTCATCCCTCTAGCACTGAAAAGGCTAGATCATGGGTGGCGAGCCTCAGTCCACAAGGGCAGCCAACAGGTCAGGTTTTAAGGATATCCCTGCTTCAGCACAGATGGCTCAAGATAGAGCCACCTGTGCTGAAGCAGCGATATCCGTAACACTTAACCTGTTGGTGGCCCTGGAGGACTGGAGTTGGACATGCCTGGGCCAGATGTTTCAAATTACAAAAGTGTTTTAAAATGACGGCTTAATAAATGTATTCAATTTAATAATACATGGTGCAAATGTAACTTCTTTTGCAGCAAATTACAATTGTAGCATAGCAAAGTAGGGTGGGGGGCCGTGTTGGTCCTTTCTTCCATGTACTAACAAAGGAGGGAGAGGGAGTAGGTGGTCTGAAACCTTTTATTGCACCAACAAATAGTTAATGTGTTACAAGCTTTTGAACCTCTCAGGTTACCCCTGATGAAGGAACCTAAGTTTGAAAGCTTGTAACACAGTATCAACTACTTGTTGGTTCAATAAAAGGTATCATACCAACGACTCCCTCTCCTTCCTTTGTTACTAAATTGTAGCATATGCGCTCATGCAATGCCATTTTGCTTTAATTTTACATAACACCTTTCTACGATTACCGATTGCATCAAAATGTGTGTGTTTGCAGGAATAGGAACTTACCCCTATTGATGGCACAAAGGATGCTCAAAGCAACTGTGAACAAGACAGGAGAGAGACAAAAAGATGAAGGGAGCGGGTGAGATAGAATAGAACCAATGCACTAGAATTTAGTAAGAACAAAGTGCATTGCAAATGAAATGCAATCAATAGCGGTCTCCAGCATACACATATTCTTGTTTGGTACATACAAGATGCGAAATCTTGGGAACGAGGTCGTCACTGGTTCAAGTAATTATAAATGAATAAGTACATAAATAAACGAGCAGCACAGATTGATGCTTTTAAGTAAATCACAGGACACAATTAATGGTTAGTACAGATATAGAACAGAAAACACAGGGGGTGACAGCCCAAAGCAGCAATCCCTTGTAGAACTCAATTAGTGCTGCGCTCATGGTGTGATTGACTGTAGCCTTTTTCTCCATACATACACACTTTTTTCTTTAAATTCTGTACTGCCATTGAAGGGGTTAAAATTATTTGTAAAGATGGAGGTATTGATATTTCTCCTTTACTTTTCGGGGGGGGGAGGGGGGTTCTATCAATCCCTAGGGAAAATGAAAGCCAATGAACTATTTCAAGGCTCTATATTTCCATGGCTTCAGAGCGCTGAGTACACTGTAGGCGGAATATAAATAAAGATATACATACAATGGGATGACTGGCTATTTCCAGTCTAGTCTGTGGGAACAGAAGGTTTAAAATCTGCCAGACACAAAAACCATTCTATTTATTTAGTTAATCAGCAGTTTGCTGCTTTAATTAAATTAAACCCCCCCCCCCCCACATATGATAAGCAAATAATTGTGACAATAGTAAAATACATGTTAGGGTTATATTTAGTATAAGCATATTCATTCTGATTTAACTGTGAATCAATTGTGTGCAATTCACAAAGTCATTTTAGAAGCGTGCCTTGCGTCTGCTTTTCTTATAATAAGGGCTTGAGTGCCTTTGGGTTTCTATTGGCGACTGTGCTGAGATGACAGTCTTATTCTTTATTCCTGTAATTTATTGTTTTCTGGACTCCGTTTACACAAGAACAAAAAAAAAAAAAGATAATTATGAAAAAGCAGCTGGGCGGCAGCATGCCAGGGAAAGAGGAGATTGTTTCTTCTCTCATTTAACAATACTTTTTCAGCTACTGGCTCAATTGATAGAGCTGCCAAACAGACACAGAAGCAATGCAACCTGTTCCAGTAACAACATCTTTACTCCGACAGCAGTCAGGGGGAAGGCTGGTAACTGGAGCAGTAGCTGTGCACTTCTAAAGCCTTGGGCTTCAGTTACCAGTGTAAAATGATGTAGATGTTTATAGCAAATCAAAAAAATGTTTTATCTATAAGTTAGACATTTTCATTTAATGTTTCTTGGTGCAAATTTTTAAGAAATATAAATTTTCTGCTCCATCCACCAGCACAACCCATTTGCCAGTGTTAAATCCACTAAGGCATTGTAAATTACTATGATCTGCAGCATAGATATTATTTATTTTATTTATAAAATGTTTTACCAGGCAGTAATACATTGAGAGTTACCTCTCGTTTTCAAGTATGTCCTGGACATAGTTAATACGACAAATAATACATGGTTACAAATACAGTTACATAAATGAACAGGGTATACATTATATACAATACATGGCATGCACAGTTAGAGAAGATGTATATTATAGGCGTATGTAACAGTTACTGACCAGATTAAAATGTGAGACAGCCTTAGTTTTGAAAGGACTTAAACTGGTGGTGGATGTGAGAGTCTCTGGTAGGTTGTTCCAGTTTTGGGGTGCACGGTAAGAGAAGGAGGAGCGGCCGGATACTTTGTTGAGCCTTGGGACCATGAACAGTCTTTTGGAGTGTGATCTCAGGTGATAGGTGCTGCATGTGGTAGGGGTGAGGAGCTTGTTCAGGTAGCTGGGTAGCTTGCCCATAAAGAATTTGAAGGCAAAACAGGAAAGATGAACTTTGCGCCTAGACTCAAGTGATGACCAATCTAGTTCTTTGAGCATTTCGCAGTGATGTGTGTTGTAGTTGCATTGGAGAACGAAACGACAAATTGAATTGTAGAGGGTGTCAAGTTTGCCAAGGTGGGTTTGGGGTGCCGAGCCATATACTATGTCTCCATAGTCGATAATTGGCATTAGCATCTGCTGTGCAATACACTTTCTGACCAGCAGGCTTAGGGAGGATTTGTTCCTGTAAAGTACACCTAGTTTGGCATAGGTCTTGGATGTCAGGGCATCAATGTGCATTCCGAACGTTAAGTGGGAGTCAAGCCATATGCCTAGGTATTTAAAACAAGTAACAGGAGATAGGGTGGTGTTAGCGTTGGTTCTGATCTGGAGCTCAGTCACTGGAAGCTTTAAAAATTTAGTATTGGTCCCAAATACCATTGTTACAGTCTTGTCAGTGTTTAAAAATAGTTTGTTTTGGGAAATCCAGTTTTCGAGTCTCAAAAAGTCAGACTGAATTACGTGTTCAAGGTCGGAGAGGCTAGGGCTGTGTGCATATAAGATTGTGTCATCTGCATACATGTGTATTGAAGCTTCCTTACAAGCTGTGGGAAGATCATTGATTAACACTGAGAAGAGTAGGGGCCCCAGAACAGACCCTTGCGGGACACCACAGGTGATATCCAGGGGGTTGGAGTTAGAGCCTGAGATGGGCACATGTTGGGATCTACCCGATAGGTAGGACTGAAACCAGTTTAAAGCATGCTTCCCTATTCCAGAGCTCAGGAGTTTTTTAAGCAGGATAGCATGATCAACAGTATCAAAAGCCTTTGCAAAATCTAGGAATATTGCACCAGTGAGTTGACCACGTTCCATTCCACACTGGATTTCATTGCAAACTTTTAGCAGGGTAGTTACGGTGGAGTGCTTGGGGCGAAAGCCAGATTGGAATTGGCTAGGGAAATTTGTCTTGGGAGTGGACACATTTTTCCATGACTTTGGATAGGATTGGGAGAAGGGGGATTGGCCTGTAGTTTGAGACAGTGGTTTTGTCCCCACTTTTGAAGATTGGGACAACTCTAGCAGTTTTCCAGGTCTTAGGGATATGGCCTGCAGACAGGATAGAGTTGACTATGGAAGCAATTGGTTTGGCAATTGCTGGGGCACCAAGTCTTAGGAACCTAGATTGTAGTAAGTTAGGTCCACATTGGCTGCTTAGTTTTAATTTGAGGAGCGCTTGTGTACTCTCCTCTTCGGATACTGGGCCAAATTGAAAATTGTGGGCAGTGTTGGGAGGGGGTGGGACTATATGGGTACTCCCAGGATGAGATTCAGGTTTGTGGTTTGGGTTGCGTTTCGCTAATAAGTTAGTAGCACACCCCACAAAGTAGTCATTGAATGCATTTGCAATGTCGGTGGGGTTTGTCAGAGTAATATCCCCCTTAGTGATATTACTTTGCTGTTGATGGTTAGAAGGCTGGAATATGTTGTTGATAACCTTCCAGAAGTTAGCTGGGTTTGATGTATTCTGGAGGAGATTGTCAGAGTAATATTGTGCTTTTGCATGCCTTGTTTGCCTTGTGCACATGTTCCATAGGCATCTGTAGTGATTGAGATCCTTGGTAGTGCCAGTTACTTTGTGGCTTTTCCACAAGGCATCCCTGAACTGGTAGAGTGCTATAAGGTCAGGTGTTACCCATGGAAGGTTGGCACCCCGTACCCTTATTCTGCGTAGTGGAGCATGGGTATCACAGAGTTTTAAGAACTCGGATTCGAAATAGTCAAGCGCAGAATCAGGGTCGGGAATTAAATCGATTCTGTGCCAAGGGCAGTTGGTAAGGTCAGCCATTAACTGTTGTGGGTTAAAGTTTCTAAATGTTCTAGTGAGGAAAACTTTAAGGCTTGATTGGGGAGGTTTAATTTTCCTTACACAGTACACTATTGCATGGTCACTGAAAATGTCAGGAAGGATGCCAGAGGATTGGATTCTGCTGGGATTTGAGGAGAGAATCCAGTCAAGCAAGGAATGGTTGTGCGATTTCAGGTTTGTCCATGTGGGTTGGGAAATGAGTTGCGATAGGTTAAGCGATTTGATTTGTATCTGGATTTTGTGGTTTGTAGGGTCAAGCCAATTGAAGTTAAAATCCCCAAGAACTAGCAGCTCACTCTTTTCATTCAGAGAGGAAATGGAGCCAAGAAACTGGGTGATATCAGTCAGGGATTGTAGAGGGGCTTTAGGGGGACGGTAGATGCCAGCAAGCAAGATGGGCTTAGAAAAGGGGAGGCATATTCAGCCAACTAGGATTTCAAAAGAGGGTGGGCTTCGAGGGCAATTTAACAGTGTAAATTGTAAGGCGTCTGCAATATAAAATAACACCCCTCCTCCTCTCTTTGACCTATCTCTCCTAGAAATGGAGTATCCCTGAATGGCAATATGTGCATCAGGGGTTTTAGGGGTTAGCCATGTTTCTGTAAGAACGATGGCTTTTGGTTTATGCATAAGGCACCATACCCTTAGTTCATCCAGTTTGGGCAGTGGACTCCGGATATTTATATGGGCGAGAGATAGTCCTTTTTGGAATTTGAAGGGGGTATTCTCAGGGGTATGGGACAGAGTTGAAGTGGGAGGTCCTAGGTTAGATTCAATATCATCTGCTAAAGAGAGTAATAGTATGAGTAGAAATTTGAGTCGTTGTTTGCAAGTTGTAACTTTATGATTTTTGCCAATTGAGTGTGCAGTGGTTGGAGTGCTGGTTTTCAGGGTTCTCCACCAACATTCAGTAGATAGTGCAAGGCTTTTGAGTAATCCGGGGTGTACACTGGGGTGATGTTGGGCGTGGGCCAGGAGGGGGGAGTGTGTAGTGGATAGAGAGAGTAACATTTCAATGAGGCCACGAGAAAGAACAAAGTGGAGGTAATAAGCAGGTTCATTATGCCAGAGGTAGGTAATGCTGCATGGAGTGGTTTTGAGCCAAGTGTGTGTTTGCGCTGACTAAACAGCAGGGATCATAGTGTGGTCAGAATAGCTCACCATTTGTTGCCATGTGTATAAGAGGTTGCAGAAGGATGCAGTCCCAAGTCACCTCTAGTCAAACTATAGTCTAACTATATATTCTCACTTAAAAGCGCACTTTAAGATGCCTCACTATATCATGCCAATGTAGTCCCTGCTAATGTAGGGGGGGTATTGGTTTTATACAGCTAAAACAGTCACATGACCCTCCCCCTCCCCAATAAATCAGCTTGTTCCAGTTGGTCAATTAGCAGTACATAGTTAAGAGGGGGGGGGAAAAAACCTTTTTTTACAAAACCTCGATTTACAAATGTGTTATATTATTTTAGGCCTGTACCGTTTTTCTTACCTATTTAACTTCCTTTTTATATTGGTCCCAATGAAATGCTTATGGACAAGCTCAGACATGTCTCCACCCAATGGTGCTGCCTGGTAATGTAAGTTACTGACACATACTATACAATAGGCATCAAACACCCGGGAAGGAGGAAAACTTGTCTTGCCATTTTCCAACCTGCTGAAGGCTGTTTCTTCACTAGAAATACATTCAGGAACAGTGAATATTTTTATTTTTTTAAACTCAGAAACATAACTGTACACCTCATACAAATGCAATATTCCTTCTGGTTACTTTTAGAACAGAAAAGGTGATATTGCAGTGTGTAAGAAATTGTACTTTAACTTTGCTATATATTTCACAAAAAGCTGAAAAAATTGGTATGTTTTGTACAACCCTGAGAAAGGTTCCGTTTGTGGAACTGAAACGTTGGTTCTCCGAGTGTCACTTCTTCAATACAACTTCTGAAGTCTATTCCTTGTGTGCTGTCTCTTCTTGCTGGACTAAAATCTGGTAATCGCATCTATTATTTTGTATGAGATAAGCATCTGGATTCTATGCAATATAAGTGTGCCAGCTGCTATGTGAATATATATCTTAGCCATTACAACCAACCTCACACTGATGATACCCATCAAGGTTGAAACATGTCTGAGTGGGTTTAATGGCTTTGCATCTCATCCCAGCCTCTGTCTAAAAGCTGTGTTTAAAACAGCATGCATTGGCTTGAGGATTTGCTTGTGTAATACGAGCTTGAGACAAAAGGTGGCACTGAGTGCTCATTTGCATGTCATTTCCCAGAATCCCTTGCGGCAGTGGAAGTGCTGTATGCTGGCCGATAATGGGGAAAGACAGGGTTGCAGACGTGTCTAAGACATGCAAATGAACATACAGTAATATTTACAGTTGCTTAATATATATATAATATATATATATATATATATATATATATATATATATATATATATATATATATATATACACACACACACACACACACACACACATACATTACACAAAGTCGATTTCTCCTATACATACATTACACAAAGTCGATTTCTCCTTTGGTGATAATATTGAGAAAATATGCTAGAGGATTCTATTCCTAGAAATGATTCATTATATAGGTCATATTACATAAATATTGCCCAGCAGAAGTATGAATATCCCCACTCTTTGCACACTGTTATTCATCAGTTCCCAAAAACTATCCAGTGGAGTTACAATTCTCCTTGTGATGCAATTCCCAAAGGACCTGGGAAGAACACATGCTCACACTTAAGATCAATTGATCTTGAAAATAGAGATCACTTTACGTCTGCTTCTTTAGTGAAGACTGACATATTTAATCTGGAATGTTTAAGTTACTAAGTCTTGTTGATCTACTCCAGACTACTTCCTTTCTAGTGAAACAGTCTCTTATACGCTGGACCCCCATGGCAGTAGTTGATTGTTAAAAATGGGGGTCAACAGAAGACCCCTTGGTATCTGGAAAGTACTGAACATATTCCATGTCTAGAAAGTGGATCTAGCAGTATAAACTTTGATTGAGAGTATAGGAAACAGACCATGACTACGAATTTATAAAAACAAGACTTAATAACAGCAACTGTTCACATCAAATCTTAAATAGATTACCATCACAAAGTAAAAAGATTGGTCAGTTACACAGGGTTCCTCTTATATGCCGAAGTCTATTTTCACTTACACAACAGACGTGCTATGAGCAAAGACGTGATGAACAAGCCACCCTCAGATCTTGTACAATAAGCATAATTAAAGCAGCAATACTACATTTCCACTCTTCCCTCTTTTTTTTTTTTTTTTAAATATGTAAAGCCTGTGACAATGTATAATTTTACATTCTTACCTAAGCTGGCAATCGTTTCGTGCTCCTGTTATAAAGCTGTATAAATACTGATTGCGTGTCCAACATAATCGTCGCCTTTCCATTTCAATTAATCCTTCAGTCAGTGTAACTCAGCAGCTACAATGTATTATATTACTAAGGTAACAGTACCTATTGTTACAGTTTACAGCTGGAACATTGGCAACAAATTATCACAACCAGGAAAGTGTTGCAAATATCTTGCACTGCTGGGGAGGTGGCTAAAACTGGCTATAGAAATCCAAGGATGCTCAGCATGTTAAAGCTGCCGTTTTTTTTTAATATATATTTTTTTCCCATTCAATATGTGCATCAATACAATCTAGAAGGTATAAAGAGTAGACAGCACTCAATGAGTGTGGAGTAATAAGAATGTGCAAGGTGCAATGGGAACAAATGGGTCCCTCAACGCTCCCAAATAATACCAATACAAAATATATGGTTCCCAGAACACAATAGAGAGAAAGAGAATTAATGATGAGCAAAAGGAATATATTTAATGTGTATACAGATAAATACACAAACATATGCTAAGGGATGGAGAATGCAAATGTAACACTATTATAGGTGCGAATAATACTTGAGGGGAAAAGGTACACCTCCAGGTAACGCTAAACAAGCCAACACCCGGCCAGTACAGTGGAAACCTGGTAAGTGTAGGCTCAAATAGAGTTACGCTCACGGTTTGTGGAAATCACAGGAACACCGCAGCCAGCTACAGTAGGCGAGTCCTGGCTGCAGTGTTCCAGTTATTTCCACAAACCGTGAGCATACTCTATTTGAGCCGACACTTACCAGGTTTCCACTGTACTCTGCCTTGTGGACTGCCATATAGCTTTGAGTGTTTTACACTTGTATGTGCTCCTGGATTGGGTTGAGCAATTTTTCTCTACCCTGCTGCATAGTGCCATTTTAACTATCACACTTTAGTTTAGTGATTAGGTACACTTGGGCTCATTCCCCTTTCTCAATTGACTCACTTTGTGTATTTATCTGTATACACATTAAATATATACCTTTTGGTCATCATTAATTCTCTCTCTATTGTGTGCTGGGAACCATATATTTTGTATAAATACAATCTGTCCACTGACAAGTGATTAGCTAAGCTGCAGATCGATCCGTTCTCCTGTAATCGATCGCATGCTCCGGGTTATTTAATTCAGTTCTTGCACAGCATTCTGGGCAATGTAGTCCTGAAATATGATTGACTGGGCAGTTACTAGATACAATTGGTGCACTGTTAGAGAGAGGGCGAGCCTCAAGAGTTGGAGCCTAGCAAAAGGGGAAGGGGGCTGTCACTTTGGAAATGCTTCCTACATTAGAAACATTAAAAATGTCTTTAAAACTTTTTTTTAACGCTACAAGTATTTTCTCATAGTACAGAACCGATTTATTAAAAAAAAAAAAAAAAAAAACATTCCTTGATTTGCTGCTTTAAAACTCATTAAAAATGGCATTAAAGCAGCAGTTCAGTCAATATCCTGCATGTGTGTTTTTTTAAATAAAACAGTTCTGTAGTAAGAAAAAATACTTTTAGCATTTTCTGTTTTAAAAAAACAACTTTGAAAGACCAGTTTTCTTGTATTCTATTTTAACAAGCATGCTTGTTCCTATAGCAACGATTTACATTCCCCATATTTAAAGATGTCGCCAAACTTTGCCGATCAATAGACGGAGAACGAATTGACCGGCGGCTATGCAGTTCTTTAGGTAATTAGAGATTGCATACATGAAACTATTGAAGTGTAAAAAAAAAAAAAAAAAAAATAAATAAAAAAGACTGAAGTGCAGCTTTAAGGGTTGAATACAAATGTTGTAAATCCCTATTAGGCACGTTCTATAGTGCCGGGCGCGTGCTACACCGTGGGCGCGGATTTTTAGTTGGCTGACGTTGGTCTGCCTTTCTATACAAGAGCTACACGCGCGCACGGCAGGGAGAGGGGAGCCGACAGACAGCGGCGAAGATGAGGAAAATCATCTTTTCGCGCCGCTGCCTGCGCTTGAATGTATGTATGTGTGTATTATGTATGTATGTATGTATGTGTGTATGTGTGTATGTGTGTGTGTATGTATTTGTGTGTCTGCACAAGTCTGAAATACATTTTTTCTTTTTACTAATTTTTTTTTTTTAATAAATAATAAAACACACACACACACACACACACACACACACACACACACACACACACACACACACACACACACACACACACACGGCCGCATGCTGTATATAACAGCCCTTATCTAATACTACAGAACTGTTTTTTTTTTTTTGTTTTTTTAAACCCATAAGACTTTACATATTTTGCTGCTGTAACTTTGAATTGGGCCACTCAATTGAAATGCTGAATCCACCAACTGGAAGTTCATCCAGGATATATAGTTATTGGATTGTGACTTTAAATGCAAAACAAACAGAAAACAAAATACAAACAGATTCTTCCAAGTTCCAACCCATCTTGTTTATTGCTGAATAAAAGAGAGCAAGCCACTATCAACAGTTTTCTTACATTGAAATGTATTACATGTTCTATAAAGACCAAAATCATTAACGCTTTCATATTCCTTCGTTATATATTTTGGACAATAAAAAAGTTAAATCCTGCCACAAGACAAGGAAACCCTTAAAAAGGCAGCTCTAGATCTTTACCGGAAGCTGAACCTGTCTGCATTCGCCTATATTCTTACAGAAAACTCTCAGATTTCTGAACCTTAAAAGCATGCTTGATATTCTGCCAATTAGTAGATAAGCTGATGGTGACTGGGAAGTGAGCTTTAACCGATACAAGGACTCGCTTGAAATAGTACCAGACCAGACTTATCTCCTGCACTGTAATGAGCTGGTGGAAAGTTGAACCATTACAATGGTAACAGAATAGCTGTCCAGTCCTCACCTTCGCTATGTCTCATTGCTGTAATGGAATGCAGCCTTAATATTGTCATGTACATGCTGGATAACACCAGAGTTAGGTTTCATCCAACCTTTCCACCGACTGGGGATCGAAATGCTGATTTGGGAAAAGTTGGAACATCCAGTCCTCTGCAGTTAAACTTTCAATTACTGTATATATTTTGCTCTAAAAAGCTTAAGAGGTTATTTGGTAAACGTCATCAGCTTATTGGCAATAGTATTATGGCATTGACAGTCTAGAGAGCAACATCACTACTTTATTTGTCAAAATCCCATACTAGGAAAGAAACTGCTTTTATTGTCTAAACAGGAACCACTTATGTCAAGAGATGAGCTCATCATAAGCTGTTGTGGTATTTAATCAATGTGGGAGTTGTTATATGAAATGTAAAGGGTTGGGGGCTAGTCACTATAACCATATATTGCATTGTCTCTATTTTAGAAAATCTTGCCATGATTATACTTCTCTTTATATGTGCAATGAACCATAGTCTAATAAACTTGCATCACGTGTGTAAAACGTGAAACAAAATCTCTTACATTTCTGACCAGTGCTATTGCAGTAAGTTACTGACACACTGCTTGGTGTTAATACCGTACATTGATCACGTAGTTTAATCTACACAATGAACGCATCATCTTTTTGTTGATCTAGACTGTTAAAAATGAAAATTATTATTCCTTTCTTTTCTCTCTAGACAGAGTTATAATCCCCTGGGTACATTGCTTCAGTGTCTTTAGTTTGAATAAGATAAACTGCTACCAAATTTCAGCAAAAAAAGCGTAATGCCATCCTGGAAAAGATAGAAGGGTTGGATTGTCCATTTACAAGAAGCACCCTTATTTTCACCACACAGCTGCCGTTCTAGTCGTACAGCTGAAAAACACAGCAAATGGCAGCTATTTTGGGAGACAATAATAAAGACAAATTGAGCTATATGCAAAGTGTGCCATTTCCTTTGTGAGTCATGTAAAAATGTGCATATAATAACCAACATGTTCTTGCTACACACAAGCCTTTTATTTCATCCGTGCCTTTAAACCTTACAAAACAGCATGAATAAATGTATGAACCATTTACCTGATCCTCTCACATTCCCCCAGAATACTCCCGAGTCTCAGGTTATCCGTCTTCCTCACTTTACACATGAGTAATTGCAGCAGTGTATTCTATCCCAGCGGTGTGCAAACTGGGGGGTGTGAGAATTTGCAGGGGGCGCGGGCTGTTACAGAGTCCCTGTGACGTGGCCCGCAACGTAATTTGAAGCTGTGCCTTCGAGGGAGAGGGGGTGTGAATGCTGCGGCTGCCAGGAAGGGGGCCACAGCTGAAAAAGTTTGCGCAGCGCTGTTCTATCCCATCACATACTTGAAATAAAGGAAATATTACGCTCAGCTGGGGATATTTTTTGTAAAATATATTTTTGTTAAAATGTTACCTAACAGCAACAAACAATGCACTATTTGCGCCAGAAAAATAGATGACATGTTTCCAGGTTGAAAATCAAGGTTCACATTTTCAATACAGTGTTCAACTCACGCACACTTTAATAAAGCCCATACGACTGGTCCTTAAAGCAGCAAATCCGCTAAGAAAGGGAAACAGTTTTTGGGCATAATTGTAAGCGGGGAAGCCCCCAGTGTAAAACCTGGCTATTCAGCATTGGGGACCCCTTAGTTTCTGAGATAATTACCAGTGAAGGAGCTGGTGCTCCCCAGAGCTTCTGGCGTCAGCCAATATGATGCTGCAAATGATGATGTTGCAGATTACCATTGGCTCGCAGATCTCGAGAGATTTGATGGCCATATTGTTTCCCCATGATGGAACGTTTAACAGGGTATCTACCCCAGTAAGTATATTGGGAACAGAGAGTACCTGGTGATAAAAAGTGAGGTTCAGCACCTGAGACCCCCGGTTCTAACCATGTAAAAAAAATGAAGTTACAAAAACAAATTTCCAAGGCGGCTAGCAGAATTATTTACTTCTGGGGTAAATTACTTTTTTGTCAGGTCGATTTATGCCCCAAATAAACTGAAACCAGGTGAACATCATGTACTGTTGCGATAATATACCACATTATCCACACTGTCGTAGTGTTTCACAGATTGATGGGTTTTTATTTTGGGGGGAGGGGGAGGCAGTTTAACAACCCCATGTACAGTATTTTGCTATAGCTAAACAGTGGAGAAGGGGCAGCAGCAGTCTTCTTAAAGCTTTCTTTATTTTGGGGTCAGGAGTTCACTGCTCCTGTATGGCAAATAAATATATAAATATATATATATATATATATATATACAGTATATATATCAGCATTTTAGTACTCACCCTTTACTTTAATAGAGTATTAAACTTCACACATACACACATTTATCACAATAAATAGAAAGGTACAGTATAATGTTTCAAGTAATGACAGTAACTCACTGTCAGCTCAGCTTTCACCCAATTGCAAACCCCAGACTAAGTCGTGGTTGTTCTCGACATATAAATGTAAAAAAGGTAAAAATGTAACTAAAGTCTTTGAACGTTTTCCTTTACTTCAGGTAAATTGGCGCCAAGACATATCTTTAAACGTGTGCAACAAGCAATGTATCAAGATATGCTATCGTAATCACAGCTTTTGTCATTAAGTTATTTGTGGAGTGGTTATATGGCAAACTAGGAAGAAGTATCAAATTCTGCATCATGGCAGTGACTTCATCCGTTTTCGTGCATCACAAAAACATAGCAAATTGGCATTAAACGTAAGAAACTCCATAATAAGAATTACAAGCAGGAAAAAAAAAACAAATAAAAATATGACTTGTTAGCATGTCTCAGACAGGTCGGTAACCCTGCCTTTCCCCATTATCTCTTAGCATACGGTGCTTCCCCTGCTGCCAGGGATTCTGGGAAATTACATGCAAATGAGCACAGCAGAAAAAATAGCACACAAAGCCAGCCATAAAAACAACATTTTGTGAAGAATTAAAGTCTTGACTGGCTCCCCTAAACTAACCTAACAATTGGAATAGTGAAGGTTTCCCTGCTTTCTTTTTTTAATGGAAACAGATCACAACTTGGAGTTCTTATAGGCCTCTGGATAGAGAAGTGTGTGTCAATCAAGTGTTTTCTTTATGGTGGTTCAGAGTGCAAAAGCTTGAGGAACCATTGTGAGACATGTTGACGAATCCATTTTCTTACAGGTTTAATGTGAAGAAAAGGCCCCTTCAGCACTTTGGGATAGGTTAATTTCACAATAAAATACTGTGTGCTTGGGCAAGTAACTGAAAATCGTTGGAAAGCCCATAAGTCATCTGTGTCAATACTGACATACTGTTAAGTTGGCGGCTGCAGATAATGCTCAGAAGAAAATACACTTATTGTAGTTCCCCTAGTATTTAATTGAAAATACCCTTTTTTTCTAAAGCAGTGTCATCTGGAAGAACGAAGTTGGAATTCAGTTGCTATCAATTGTACCCAAGCCTTGAAATAATCTTGCTTTCCAGTATGACCTATTTTAATCAAGATGTGCATGTCATTGTACCTTTGCTGGTTAAATGTTTTAAATAAATACATATTTGGGCATCATACACATTGTGATCCACGGGACCCCTCTCCATAAACATGAAGTGAAACATTATACCTGGTAGAGCTTTCCGTAAGGGTGGGTGCCTTGTACTATTTTCACAAAGTATTTTCTTTCTTCACAGCAAGAATTATATTTTTCTTATTGTGGGCCCAAATGAATTGTGAAAAGTAACATTACCATAATGGAATGAAAGGCGACATTTCAAGAAGGCACCTTTGTAGTTCTGAAAACTCATGTACAGTACAACAGTCTTTACAAATACATTTACAAATACATTCTGATATTGGGTACTGCCAATATGAAATGATCTTACCCTACAAATAATCCTGTGCTGGCCCCATCGATATTTCCTTTCCGGAGTATGACATCCGTAAACATAGAAACATAGGATGGGATTCGCTAAACCATCATGCAGGGTATCACACTCCTGTCCCGTGTTCACTGCCTATCAAGCCAATGGCAGTAAACACTGGATCGAGTTGCAATACTCTGTATGGCGGCTTAGTGAATTTTGACTACAGGTCCTTATTCAGTGAGCTGTGAAGTCAACTTTACCTTGTGCGGGAAGATTGCAGTTTCAACAGAGAGCTGAACTCTTCCGGGGTAAATGGAAGACCGTTTACAGACTTTTTAATATGGGCTATAAAACTGATAACAGATGGGACCCACTTGGCTGATCATTCTGCCATTATCCCTACTTATGAAAGTAATTACAGGTGACGCCTGATCTAATGGTTTTAGGCTGTATGTCTTAATTTTAGTGGATTCAAGTGTGTGGCTGAGACTGACATTCAAGACAGAAAGAAACCTCAACTACATTGCTATGCCTCCTAACAATATATGACTTCACTGTGCTGTCTTGATTAAACATATGCATTAAACAAGTCACCCTAGGCTGGCACAATTTGGCTAATTAAGTATAAATTTAAGGTATTTCAAAACACAATTTTTTATCTTTTAGTGGGATGCTGTTTATTTTCTTGGAAATGTTGTCAACGTGTGTGCTGTAGACACTCCTGAGAATTGGTAATGTCTTCCTAACCCACAAACCCTAGGAATATCTAATGAGCTTTTCCTACAGGGACATGCAAATAGGACGCCTCCATTTATACTGGTACTAGCCAATAGCCTTGGTCGAGGGTTCCTATGACTGATGTTGAAGGCAGGCTACACTCCAATTGAAACTGTCATCTAAATATTTTCATGTACGGCAATAACTTCTGTTTTTTTAAAGCAGGAACATCCACCAAAAACAGTTTACAGTCCCCTGGATTTAATCCGTGTTCCTCAAGATATTCATAGACCATTCTGTTCGAGATATTTCTCTTTTTGTGTGCCACAGTAAACACAGAAACCTCAATGCACATCCAATATGACAACATGTTTTGGACAAAAGATTGATCGAAATAATTTAAGCCGGTAACTATGTCATCAGCAGGTCCTACACTACCAATTTTACACTGTGTACTTTTGTATTTCTGCCACTGCACAGAGAAAATAAAAAAAACTTAAAAAGAGCCTAAGGAGTTAAAATGTAGGAGCACTATGTGCTGTGAGCTACAGCACAATTAAAACTGGTTGAAATCCGGAAGTGTCCTAACAAATCGTGTTTGACCCAAAAACCACAAACATGGGCGCCAAGTCACCAACAGAATGTTGCCATGTCACAGTTTTCTTTTGGCCACCAGAGATTGAGCAAGAAAAATATCTGTCCAGGAGGAAATATACTATGCCCTAGTGGAAAAAAAGTAGTAAACCAGGGAGGAGGGGGGGGAGGGGGGAGTTAGGAGATTAAAAGATACTCTCAAAAGAAAAAAAACATCCATCGTGGATTGATGCTACATAGTATCAAGAAATGCCTATAAAACAATATACAGTAATACCCAAGTTAAATCATTACAGATAATGGAGCACACGGTTTACTTCTATTTGCTGCCATGTCCAGGGTTGTGTGCAAATGGTCCTTGTAACACACAACAGAGACAGTGATTGAAAGGAATATGATATTAATGTAAACTTTGTTTTTCTTCGAGACATGTTTTTTTTTTTTTAACCAATGATTTATCATTAATGTTAGAATCATCCTTGGTGTGAGATTTAGTGACACTGCATTTGGTGTTATATTAAATTACACTGCTTACCTGATACCTGGCACTTTCTCAATTGTATTGTATTGTATGTCTTTATTTATATAACGCCATTAATGTACATAGCGCTTCACAGTAGTAATACACGTGACAACCATATAAATAACAAATAATACAAATAACAGTACATGGGAATAAGTGCTTCAGACATAAAAGTAACATTTAGGAAGAGGAGTCCCTGCTCCGAAGAGCTTACAATCTAATTGGTAGGTAGCAAGAACGTACAGAGACAGTGGGAGTGTGTTCTGGTAAGTGTGTCTACAGGGGCCCAATCTTTATGTATCATTTGTATAGTATTATTCAAGGTGCTACTCATATGCTTCTTTAAGCAAGTGTCTTAAGGTGGGTCTTAAAGGTGGATAGAGAGGGTGCTAGTCAGGTATTGAGGGGAAGGGCATTCCAGGTGTGGGGCAGTCAGTGGGAAAGGTTTAAGGCGGGAGAGGGCTTTAGATACAAAGGGGGTAAAGAGAAGGCAACCTTGAGCAGAACGCAAGAGTCGGGATGGTGCATAGCAAGAAATTAGGGCTGAGATGTAGGAAGGGGCAGAAGAGTTGAAGAAAAAATGTTATATCTATGGCGCTAAGCCTGAATCAAAATATATACAACCAGATAGAAGTGGATGTCCTCTGGGGCTCTCCTCACGAAGACGGTCAAATCATGTAAAAGATATAAAAACAAACATAGTGTAATACAATAAAACCTCCTAAAGAACAAACATACTAACACATATAGACAACGAAGGCTGAGACAAACAGATGATTAATGAGCAATAAAAACATTTAATAAAACAATTCAATACATAATGAATAATAAACACTAAAAAGGTATATATGTGCACACCAACACTGGCTAAGCTGGCCGCTTACCAGACTCTGGTGGTAAATAAGCAGTGGATAATTCAGAGAGTATCCCCTCTCGTGATGGTAGATGTCAGCTCCCAAACTCAGCAGCGATCCCACGGGACACAGGAGCTTCCAACGGGGTTTCTCCTTCCCCTTCTCTGCTCAGGTCTCAGCTGGGCAGGCACGCCGGACCGCGTGCAGCCGGAACAGGCGTCACCCCGTGCGCAATGACAACGTGGGACGCAGGCAAATCACAGCAGCGCTCCGTGGCACATGAATACAGGCAAGGGTCTGCATGCAGCTGGAAGCCTGTGAATTGTCCGTGTAGCTGAAAGTCCAAGGAGCTGTTAGCGATGTAGAGGGTACTCTGAAACGTCGGTGGTGCACAAGTGATCCGCCCTACGCGTTTCGGAAGACTGCGCTTCCTTCCTCAGGGGCAAAAAAGTAGTCGGGGCAGAAGAGTGTAAAGCTTTAAAAGTGAGGAGGAGAATTGAGTGTGAGATGCGGGATTTGATAGGAAGCCAGGAGAGGGATTTCAGTAGGGGAGACGCTGAGACAGATTTAGGAAAGAGTAGAGTGATTCTGGCAGCAGCGTTTAGGATAGATTGTAGAGTAGACAGGTGAGAGGCAGGAAGGCCGGACAGCAGGAGGTTACAGTAATCGAGACGGGAGAGAATAAGGGCCTGAGTAAGAGTTTTAGCAGTCGAGCAACAGAGGAAAGGGTATATCTTTGTTATATTGCGGAGGAAAAAGCGACAGGTTTTAGATACGTTTTGAATGTGAGAGAGGAGTCGAGTGTGACCCTTAGGCAGCGTGCTTGCGCTACTGGGTGAATGATGGTACTTACAACAGTAATGTGGAAGGAGTTAGTTAGTAGGGCCAGATTTGGGAGGAAGTATGAGGATCTCTGTTTTTAGCGGTAGATGGCCACCCAGGATTATATCGCAGAGAGACATTCAGAAACTTTGGTCTGTACAGCTAGCGTAAGGTCAGGGGTTGAAAAGTAAATTTGTGTGTCATCAGCACAGAGGTGAAATTTAAACCCAAGAGATGTGATTAAGTCACCTAGAGAGTGTGTACAGAGAAAAGAGAAGAGGTCCCAGGACAGAGCCCTGGGGTACCCCCACCGAGAGATCAATAGAGGAGGAGGAGGTGTTAGCAGAAGAGACACTGAAAGTACGATGGGAGAGGTAAGGTATCAATCAAACTACATCACTAGCGTGGCAACTATATTTTGAAAAGCATTTTTTTAAATACTTAAAGCATGTCAGAGTGCAGCCTGCCTTTAATGATTCAGTCTTGAATGGCCTTATTATTATTTTTTTCCTTTACCTTGGGCGCTAGAAATATAGTTACATAGATTGGGTTTCTTTGATTGCTTTGCATTGCCCTTATATATCATTGGTTTTCTATCATTACCAAATTACCAACACTGGTCTTTAAAGCTCATGTTTCTAGTGCCTTTTTGGGTGTTCTTGAAGTCACACACAGGTTCTGCTGTGAAAAATGCTTGAATTATATGGAATAACCTGATATCGGAGCCTTGTAAACCCTGGTCTATAAACCTAAATAGCTTTCCACCAGCTACGATAGGAACCTGTAGCCATAGCAACCACAACACATCACACATTTTATCTGAATGAAGATCTGAAGCTTGGGTTTGGCTTCAGCTCACTGACTATTCCTAAAACTACTACCTTGTCTAGTCTTTCTGGTCTGTACTGTACATCTCTAAAACATTGCATTGGTTTCTAAGAACATTGTTGAAGATAGCCCTTCTGGGCCTCCTATCCTGGCCAGAAAATGATGGTATACTTGAAATGAGAGAATCCAGTTTCTAATTATAACCTCTTCTTTTTGCACTAAGGAAAGGAACACAGAGAGCTGTATCTGCCACCTGAGTGCTTCATTACAGAGCACATCTTGCAGCTACAGTTCTGATAATGTCGTTGTTTTAACTGTCTGTGTGACTAGCAGAGATGAGCGATTTTCCCCCCGAATTTGGATCCGCCTTGAATCCAGCATTTCCTTTGATATTTCCAAAAGTGAAATCCGCAATTGCGGCTTTTTTTTCCCCCACAGACAATGAAAAATCTGTTTCCAGACAAATTTGTGACAAGCCATCTGCGGATTGTTAAAAGGGTCGAGAGGAGAGAGAGGAGAGAGAGGGAGAGATAAATTAGGGAGACATGCCTTTGCTGAAAAAGGAGCACGCTAATGTCTATGCAAAGTATATTTAAATGAGTCCCGTCCCACACTTACTAAAAGGATTTCCATACCAACTTTATAGAGTTCATAATAAGCCTAAGGCACCAAACTAATAACTGGAATCATGTCAGATCCAACAGGCCTAGAAGCCACACCCACTGTTTTTCTAGGCCGCAGCACGGGTGCGAGCTAAACCATTTGATATGGAATATTATTATTATTAAACTGTCAGGAAGTGGAAGTGGTCTGCTTTTAAAGAAAGCTAAGGGGAGGGAGCTACTACAGGTATATGCAAAAAAATGGCTATGGTTTAAGAGAACAGGGACAAAAATATTCACTATGCCATCTACTAGTGCGCCAGACACATACTGAATTGAAATATTTTTTTTTTTTTTTTTTACAATAAATAAAAAAACTCTACAAACTGCAGGAAACTATTCCACTGGCTTTCGACAGCGCACAAAGTGTTATTGGGTTGATAAGTCTAAGGCACCTTAGGAATGGGGTATGGTGTTAGACCCAACAACATCAGAAGTTGCACCCACACAATCTCTGTTATTCAAAACAACAGCTCTATTAGTGTTAGCAAAACCTACGAAACACAGTCTACTAACAGTATACCCCCAAGGGATATCTATTTTGTTGATTATATTTGTAACCTTGAAAGCACTTCAAGCACAAAGTAATAATATGTACTAAGGGCTATGAGTTACTGAGGCCAGGTGATGTTAAATAAAAGATGAACAGAACATGGGCAACCTCACTCTACTGGGTTAGAAGAAAATAGGTGCCATCTCTGCTGCTCTAGGGATTACAGTTATAACTGCGGTTTGATAAGCAAGCACTATTATTATTTGTAGATGAGTATTCTTGGTACTATCTGGATGTTATACATTTTCATTTTATTAAACCAGATCTGTGCAATCTAGATTATATAGATTGTACAGGAGGCATTAAATCCCCTTAATCCCATTAAATCCCTTTGTAAAGGCTTTGATACGGTCCCACACAAGAGGTTAGTGTAATAATTAAAACAAATTGGACTTGGAAAAAATATGTGAAAATATCTGTATTAAATCATCTGCCATTTACCTGCCCAAGTCTCCAGTCTATCAAAGTAATCCTGGAGAGAAATTACGTCCTGCTCTACTACCTTACACAATTTAGTGGCATCAGCAAAGATTGAGACTGAGGTCCCAGTACTGATCCTTGATGTACACCACCCACTTTAGTCCAACCTGAAAAAGTTCCATTTATGACAACGCTCTGTTGTCTGTCCTTCAGCTATTTTGCAATCCAGGTGCATATATTATTACTGAGTATAAGTTGCTTTATTTTGTACACCAACCTCTTGTGTGGAACCATATCAAACACCTTTGCAAAAGGATTTAATGGGACACTTGAGGTAATATATACACAACTGGCGACTGCTAATACAATTAGAAAGGTCTCTCTCTGGGTGTGTGTGTTCCTTTTTAACAGTCCGCAGACGGAATCAGAATCCGTCTGCGGATTGTCAAAAATGTGTGCGGATTGCAATCAATGGCGAATTCAAATTAATCCACCTGAATCGTCAAGCATGAAATACACATGCGGATTTTGGTGTGTGGAACGGATTTTGGCAAAATAATCAGTGGAATTTCGGTAATCGAATTTTGACAGTATAGCCCAATATCTGGTGACTACACTGAATAAGGCTTCACAAATGTGTGTCACCAGTCATAATTTGACAAAAAGATAAAGCAATGATACTGTTGCTGTATTATGAAGTGCAAAAGAGCAAATAAACAGATCTTTATAAATGTGTTTATCTCAAGCTATAAGACAAAATAAACATTATTATGCATAATTAGCCAGGCATTGTCACATTAATACAACTTTAAAAACCTAAGTTTCCTTTAGCGAGGACTGCAGTAAAACTTGCCACTGTCATTTCCCATCCTCCATGGATCAGGTCCCCGTTTAGTCAGGGCAGCAATACAATTAGTAAAGATCACGTTTTATTTTCTAATCGATACATCACAAACTCAAATTAAGAAAAATATAGCTGCAAAACAGGCTTAAATTAGAACTTAATAAGAACTGGGAAATGGATGGCACAACTGAAGAACATTCACATCGGCGGTGCTGACGTCCGAACTACAGTAATTACTTGCCTTGACAAATATGTATCCTCTGTTGTTACACAGACGGACGTGTCTTTCACACTTGCCACCTTCTTAAAGGAGCATTCCAAGATTTCTTCCTAAATAGGGGATCTTCGGAGCGGAACAGCATTCATTCAGTTCTAGGGACCCCCTGCTTCCTGAGATACTTACCTCCACACGTGCTGCCGGTGCACTATGATCCTTAAATCGCCTGTCGCTCGCAGGCTAATAGGAAGCCGCAAAGGATGACACTTTGGCATCCTATTGGCTCATGTGCCGCCGGAGATTTAAATCACCATCATTGTTTACCCATGCATGTATGCTACCTGGGCACCAACAGAGGTAAGTATCTCAGGAAGCAGGGAGCTGAAATGAATGCAGCTCAGCTCTACAGATCTCCTGATTCATACCTAAAAAAAAAAAAAAAGCTGTGTGTGCTGTGCACGCGCATAGTAAGTGAAACTTCTTTGTGTGTTGTCAGCAACATATAAAGTAACAATAATATTATTACTGCTTAGAGCATGAGTAAATTTGATTGGCGGGGTCATGATTATTGGCAGCAGTAGCAGCATCATGGATGTTGAGCGGGTGGGGGAGCTCACGGGGGGGTGGGGGAGCTCACAGGGGGGGAGGAGCTCACAGGGGGGGGGTGGGGGGGTGAATAGGCACATCATTCAGGGGCAGTGTTCGGCGCATCACTGGGGTGTGTGTGTGTCAGTCAGTGTGCGTGCGTGTGTCAGAGTGTGCGTGCATGTGTATGTGTGTCAGTCAGTGTGTGTGTGTGTGTCAGTGTGTGTGTATGTGTGTCAGTCAGTGTGTGTGTGTGTGTGTATATGTGTGTATGTGTGTCAGTCAGTGTGTGTGTGTATGTGTGTCAGTCAGTGTGTGTGTGTATGTGTGTCAGTCAGTGTGTGTGTGTATGTGTGTCAGTCAGTCAGTGTGTGTGTGTCCTGCCCCCCTCTCTCCTGACTCCGTCCAGCCCCCTTATCCTTTCCCTGCAGCACCCTTATCCTTTCCCTGCAGCACCCTTATCCTTTCCCTGCAACACCCTTTTCCTGCCTCCAGCACCCTTGTCCTCCTCCAGCCCCTTTCAGCAGCCCCCCCCCATCATTCCTACCAGATCGCGGCACAGTGGCGATGGAGGCAGTGGCGGGGGAGGGGGGCAGCGCGTCATCGTCAGCTGGAGCCGGCCACCGGAGGGCAGCGCTGCAGCGATGCACCTTCTGATGGTGAAGGGGGGGACGCAGCGCACTCAAACCCCCTTTCCCCCCGTTACCGGAGCAGGAGCCGTTCCATGCCTCGGCCGGGGAGGCCTGCAGGGACACGGGCACGCACCGGGAGGAGAGGCCGCGGGAGATCAGGCCCTGCATAGGGCCCCGGGGAGCAGTGTGGGCTGCAGTGTCCCTGTGAGGAGAGCCATGGCGTCTTGAGCGTCGCCATGACTAGCGGCAGTTAGGAGTGGCTGTATCTCCTCGGGCTGCGGTCCGGCACCGGGTCTCCGAGCCGTGGCGTCCGGTGTGGGGGAGCGTTAGGAGTGGCAGTGGCGATTACATTTTGAGGGGGAGCGGCGCATGTCAGCGGGTTGGGGGAGCGGCGCTCGTTAGGAGCTGCGGCGGCGAGTAAATGTTGAGCGGGTGGGGGGGGGGAGCGTGTAAGCGGCCGTGTGGGGGGGAACAAAGACGGTTAGAAGCGGCGCCGGCGCCAGAACACAGCCCGGCCTCAACTTCCAGCACTGTGACGTCAGCACTTTGACGTCACATCCGTTTCATTTTCTGTCCCCACAATCCATTTTTGTCCCATTACGAATGAGGTGCCACTAAAGAAGTTTCACTTCAAAAAAAACCCAAAGAAACCCTAACGTGTACATAAATTGAGAATACTGTATGTTTGAATCACATTTAATTTTACACTGTATGGACAACAGAATGCATTTAAAGGAGCAATCCTTGCAATTTCCTACATGTGTTTTTTTTAAATAAATCAATTCTGTAGTATTAGATAATACTTACTACATTTTTTTAAATTCAACTCAATGCCATTTTAATGCGTTTTAATATACTAAGCAGCATTTGATTTCTATAACAGGTTTTAGCCACCTTCCCAGCCGTGCAAGATCTTTGCAACACTTTTAGTTTGTGATAATTTGTTGCTAATGTTGCCAGCAGTTTGAGCTGCAAACGATAATAGATAATGTTACTTTAGTAATATAAGAATACATTGCAGCTGCTGAGTTACACTGACTGAAGGATTGGTTTGAAACTGAAAGGCAGCCCTTTTGTGATCCATGGGAAGCAGGATTTGCTGATCCATCACCGGAGAATGAATAGATTGCCTGTTTAGGTAAAAAAACATTTTTAATAAAAGGTAATAAAAGGTTGCATATATTAAAACAAATTTTTTTTTTGTTTTAAGTGTCGCTTGGATTGGCTCTCTAAAGGAAAGTAATGAAACTTTGAACATACTGTACAAATTAATATTCCTTCACATTAAACAAAGTTTGAAAGGTTAACAGCCAGCAACTTAAAATAAAATTGTGCATTTTGGGATGTAATGCCCTCAAACTGACTTTTCTAGAACAAAATATTGGCCAATGGAGCGCACACATTTGGAGATAATTGTGCTTGTACAAATAAATACTGTAAAGGTACACCAATTTGTGTGAATTTAGAAGCGTAGTTCTGAAATTATGTCCAGAATCTAGAGGTTTCTATTTTGGGAACGCAAACATCTAAGTGTAAAAAATAATACCATTAAACCCCGTTACTGTCATTGGGGCGGCACTGCACCAAAATAAATACACAGCTCTGACAAATATGCAAATGAAGCAGGGCCCAGGTGATTGGATGATACCTACAGTATAATGGTCCAACATACTCTTAGGAGTAGCAAGGGGGGGGGGGGGGGATAGACAGCACTCTGACACAATGACTCAGCAAGGTTGCAGGGTGCACGGAACAGGAAGGGACCCTAATACCCTTCAGAAGTACTAACAATCCAAAAAATAGTACCAGCACTCTCTGTCTCACAGTTACAGATATAAGCGAATACCAGTGTAGGGCAAATGAATAATTTAATGACACTAATAATAAACTGAAAATATAGCAACAATAGCCAATACGCCAATGCAAGAATAAATATCACCATAGAGGAAATGAAAATATAGGGGGTAGAGGGGAAAGAAGGAGAAGGGGAAAAAAACACAAAAGAAAAGCAAAAAATCACAAAAATGGAAAAAGGAAAGCAAACTAGGGGGGCGACGTTTCGAGGGGTGACCTCTTCATCTGGCCCATTCCCCCCTGGTCCCAAAGGGTCCCAGAGGTACTTCCCTAAGCCTTCCCTCCCCACTGTCGAGTGTGGGATCATTTGACAGTGGGGAGGGAAGGCTTAGGGAAGTACCTCTGGGACCCTTTGGGACCAGGGGGAATGGGCCAGATGAAGAGGTCACCCCTCGAAATGTCGCCCCCCTAGTTTGCTTTCCTTTTTCCATTTTTGTGATTTTTTGCTTTTCTTTTGTGTTTTTTGCCCCTTCTCCTTCTTCCCCCTCTACCCCCTATATTTTCATTTCCTCTATGGTGATATTTATTCTTGCATTGGCGTATTGGCTATTGTTGCTATATTTTCAGTTTATTATTAGTGTCATTAAATTATTCATTTGCCCTACACTGGTATTCGCTTATATCTGTAACTGTGAGACAGAGAGTGCTGGTACTATTTTTTGGATTGTTAATACTCTTAGGAGTGATGCAACGGCCTGGAACTGGGTAACCTGGTACAGTAACATATCATTGGATCACTCAGGGCCATGGCAACCACTAGGCGACTTAGGTAGTCGCCTAGGGTGGCACATTTTGGGAAGTGGCAGGAGTGAAGGAAGACAGATGGTCGGCATGGAGCAGGGTGGCGCCAGAGGCTGTCGGCAGTACAGACGGGCGGCAGTGGAAGAGGAAGACGGAGGACCACAAGAGTGGAGCAGGGCGGCAGAGGACTAACGACAGCCAAGGGGTGAGAGGAAGAGGGTGTGAGAGAAGAGGAGGACGGGGGGTGAGAGAAGAGGAAGAGGAGGACGGGGGTGAGAGAAGAGGAGGAGGACGGGGGGTGAGAGAAGAGGAGGAGGAAGGGGGTGAGAGAAGAAGAGGAGGAAGAGAGCCGATGAGAAAAGAGGAGGAGGAAGAGGGGGGGTGAGGGAAGAGGAGGAGGGGGGTGAGGGAAGAGGAGGGTGAGGGGGGTTGAAGGAAGAGGAGGAGGGGGGTGAATGAAGAGGAGGAGGAGGGGGGTGAGAGAAGAGGAGGAAGAAGAAGAGGGGGGTGAGGAAAGAGGAGGGGTGTGAGGGAAGAGGAGGATGAGGGGGGTTGAAGGAAGAGGAGGAGGAGGGGGGTGAATGAAGAGGAGGAGGAGGGGGGTGAGAGAAGAGGAGGAGGAAGAAGAGGGGGGGTGAGGAAAGAGGAGGAGGAAGAGGGGGGTGAGGAAAGAGGAGGAGCGGTCTGAGGGAAGAGGAGGATGAGGGGGTTGAAGGAAGAGGAGGAGGAGGGGGGTGAGAGAGGAGGGGGGTTATGAGAGAGGGGGGCTACTGTGTAATATTTAAGAAAAAATCCAAGTGAGGGGGGTTGGGGTCGTATGGCTGAAGGTTCGCCTACTGTACTGATTCCCCTTGTGCCGGAGCTGGGATTACGCAAGATTCTCTAAATCAACTGTGGACAACCATCATTCCCTTTAAAGCTGCCAACCAAGCAATATGAAACTGGCTCCATTCCTACCTATCTGATAGATCCCAACGTGTGTGTATCTCGGGCACTAACACCAACCCCTTGGACATCACCTGTGGTGTCCCGCAAGGCGCTGTTCTGGGGCCCCTACACTTCTCAGTGTTCATTAATGATCATCCAACAGCTTGTAAAGGACGCTTCAATACACATGTATGCAGATGACACAATCTTAGGCTACGCTTATAGTGCCGGCAACGGTGACGTCAGGCTGCGGTCGCTGGAAAAATAAAATTGAGATAACTTCCAGCAATCACGACCAAGCCGTCGCTCCGTTGCGCTGCGCTTAATATAAGTGCACACGACGACGGCAATGCATTTGTTTTGCCGCGACGTCGCGTCGCTGGCACTATAAGCGCAGCCTTATATGCACACAGCCCTAACCTCTCTGACCTTGGACAAGTACCTCAATCCGACTTTGTGAGACTTGAAAATTGGATTTCCAAAAACAAACGGCTTTTAAACACTGACAAAACTGTAACAATGGTATTTGGGACCAAGGCAAAATTTCTAAAGCTTCCAATGACTGAGCTCCAGATCAGAACAAACTCTAATGCTATTCTAGCCCCTGTTACTAGTTTCAAATATTTGGGCTTATGGTTTGACTTCCATTTAACATTTGGATTGCACATTGATACCCTGATATCCAAAACCTATTCCAAACTAGGGGTACTATATGGGAGCAAATACTCCCTAAGTCTGCTGGTAAGAACACGCATCGCACAGCAGATGCTGATGCCAATAATCAACTATGGGGACATAGTATATGGCTCGGCACCCCAAACTCACCTTGGCAAACTTGATACCCTCTACAACTCAATATGCCGCTTTGTCCACCAATGCAACTGCAACACACATCACTGTGAAATGCTCAAAGAACTAGATTGGTCATCACTTGAGTCTAGGCGCAAAGTTCATCTTTCCTTTCTTGCCCTCAAATACTTTCTGGGCAAGCTACCCATCTATCTGAACAAACTCCTCACCCCTACCACATTCCGCACTTATCATCTGAGATCACACTCCAAAAGATTGTTCATAGTCCCACGGTTCAACAAAGTATCCAGCCGCTCCTCCTCTTACCGTGCACCTCACAACTGGAACAGTCTATCGGAGACTCTCACTGCTGCCACCAGTTTAAGTTCTTTCAAAACTAAAGCTGTCTCACATTTTAATCTGGTCTGTAACTGTTATACACCTATAATATATATTATCTTTAACTGTGCATGCAATGTTGTGGATATAATGTACTGTATAACCATTTTCACTTAATGTAACTATGTATTTGTAACCATGTATATTTGTCATTATAACTGTGCCCAAAACATACTTGATAGGATATTATTTATTTATAAATAATCAGTTATGTGGTTTTTTTTTTAAATAAATCAGTTCTGTACTATGAGAAAAACACTTGTAGCATTTTTGTTTAAACAACTCAGAATTACATTTTTTATGTATTATAATGTAACAAGCATTTTTGTTTCTATAGCAACAATTTACAAAGTCACATCCCCTTCCTCTTCTGAAACAGGCTCTGGCACATGCCTTTTTGAGCCCTGCCCTCGCTCTAGCAGTGCACCAATTGTATTTAGTGACTGCCTTGTCACATGATCTTCCCCACAGAACTTTGCATCTTTGGTCCTCTTCTGCTGCACTGACAATTTAAATGAACCCCCGAGCCAAATCTTCGCCGATCGACCACAGGAGTACAGATCGATTGGCAACTTAGCTAATTACTTATAATTGTGTGGATTGTATTAATGAACATATTAAAGGGAAAAAAATGAAATAAAAATAAAAACGGCAGCTTCGACTGCTGCCTTAACCTGTGATGCGTTCTATATTAGTGACTCTCAAACTGCGGGCATTTACCACTAGTGGTCCCTGAAAACTTTAGTGGTGTTCTCCAAAGCCTTTAGAATTCACTTAAGTGTGCTCTCTTCAGCAGTCTGTGCATCTTCTATCAGTGCAAAAGGTTGAGTTTTAAAAACAGTATTTTTAAAAAATGATATGTTTATGTAAATATACTGGTGAACAGAGCTTCGCAATATGGAAAAATTTGAGAACACCTGTTATACATTGGGAGTTTGGTGTTTTGTTTTTTAATGAAAATTTTTATTTACACTTTGATGGGGCTATGTATCAAAAGATTGCAGTTCCAGATTGCAAAAGTGGGGCACATAAATAGCACTATTAAATAAAAATTGGGATAAATGATGCATTTCTTGTACCACGATTTGCCCCATTTAGCAGCATGGAAACCCTGACACAAGCAGGCTTTATCCCAACTCCCCAGCAGTGTAAGAGCTTTGTGATATTTTGTTGTCAATATTCCCAGCAGTTTAAGCTGAAAACTGTAACAATAGTCAATGTTACCCTAATAATATCCGGAAACATTGTAGCTGTTGACTTGCCCTGAATGAAGGATTGATTCGAACGAAAAGGCCGCCATTTAGCTAGGCACACAAACAGTATTTTTCCAGATTCATAACAGGAGCACCAAACAATTGCCAGCGTAGGTAAGAGTGTAGAATTATACATTGGCAAATGCTTTACATATACAAAAACAAATAGGAAAAAAAGAAAGAGAAACAAAAAAGGGGAGAGGGGAAATGTAGTATTGCTGCTTTAAAAAGGCTCAATCAATGTAAAGGCTCAGAGTTATGAAAGCACTTCATATATAACATCCAACCCCATTGGGACCAGCTGTACGGCTGGACCAATTTCCACCCTATATAACACCCCCCTCCCCTCCACCCCCAACCTTAATGTAACTAGCTGTCGGTCTGGGCCATATTCCAACCTAAGATACACTCCATCCTACAATGTGCAGCCACCGTACCTTCTTGTTTAAACACTGTCCTTCATTCCCTCTAGATTGTAAGCTCTCAGGAGCAGGACTGTCTCCACAAATCAAATACTCAACAATGTTAGAACGTAAGTAGTAATCAGTGTGTACAATGAAAAACACACACATTCCCAGCTAGCTCAAACTCCCACACCCACCACATCATGAATATATATTTATGTCAAAAAGAGTGCTACTGGGCGTGGCAAATGTATACAACAAACGACAGGGGTGCCCAATGCTACATCCAATTGACACAACATATAAAGTAATGTATAAAGTTTAAATACTTCAATAATAATAATAATTACTTTATTATTTAGTTCAACCCTTTGGTCATAAGCCTGCATACCAAATGTCAAGGTATAACCAAAAATGCAGGTCCTACACTACACTGTGAACCCTTCATTTTACCTCTGTATGAGGAGAAATAACAAGGACCTGCACTGATTTTGGTTATACCTTGACGTTTGGTATGCAGGCTTATGACTCTTTGGCCAAAGGGTTTAACTAAATAACCAAGTAAATATTATCATTATTGAAGTATTTAAACTTTATACTTATTACTTTATATGTTTTGTCAATTGGATGTAGCATTGGGCACCCCTGTCTTTTGTTGTACAGTGAAAAATTCTGTTTGTAAAAAAATAAACAAAAAGGAGGAGGATACACTAAATTAGTTATCTAATGTGCCAGCTGAGAACGAAGAAGAGACTTATTTACAAACCCACCTGTACACTTTCACTTTGTCATTTAACATTTGTTTTTTTTTTTTTTACAGTATGGGTGACTTATATTATTTAAAGAGCTTTCAAATACAGATTTTTAAAGTAATACCATGGCCCAGAACCCTGTATAATGAATGTATATAATGAACAGACACCTGTATTGATTAAGGATTGAAGCAACTGCATACAAAAACTTGTAACCTCTACTGTAGTGAATGCATTCACAAAATAAACACTTTCACTTGCATGAAAAGCAGTCAACGCCACTTCATCTCACAACAGTATGTACATGCTGCCCAGTAAGAGAGGCACCTGTCACTGTTCCCATTAATGTTTGATCTGGTGTGTGATGTCAGCCTGTTGAGACTGAATCAGAGACCTGATGATTGAGACAACTAATTAAGTGCTAATGGATAAATGTAACTAATACCAACTGCACCAGAGTTATTTATCAACAATTTCCGGATGGAGAAAAATGCAATACTGGTGCATCATATGATTTAATGATAAATTGGGTGCTGGTTTTTGTGCCCTTAGAGCCCTGATTTTGTAGCACGGACACTTTGATAAATGTCTTCACTAGACTCTAAATAGAATTTCCTATTACAAAATAGTGTATCATATAGTCTGGATCAGACGGCACCACTCAATAGGAAAAAATGGTAGAATTAGGCTATCGGTGCTTGAAGACAACAGGAATACCTCAACAGGAACTAAAGAAACAAATGTCGTCCGCACTCAGAGAAACAGGACCCAGAATGGGGCCCAAAGAGAATATGAAAATGTCACGACTTAAAAAATGACTGGTTTTAATTACACAAGCATTAATAGAAATTGTGCAAATACGACGAGTGGATAGTACAAAGGAACATACAAATCCACAACTTGAAATGCAACTATAAATCTGCAAAAATATAAACAAAAAATACATAAATGCAAAAACTACATATCCATCTCAGGAAAAAAAGCTCTGCTCCGGAGTCCTCCGAAACACTCATATATAGAATCATCTATATAGAATTACTCCCTTACAGATAATGTACTAGTTTCTTCTTAATAACTTTTGAGGGGAGAGGGGGAGGGAAACACAGGAGTAAATATTTCCAATGATGTTATACTGTATAAAGAATGCTTCCGTCATACAGATATCTGGCTCATTATCATTGTATATAAGTTATTGCACAGCCAGAGAAAATGATGAGTTTGTTCTGTTGGACCCAAGAAGTCACAACAGAAACACGATAGAACAGAAGGACAGCCTCTGGCATTATGTTGCATGAGGGTTATAGCCACCTTTGTACAAGCAGACGTCTGGAGGAGAAGCATGTTTATGTTACGTTGTCATTCAGTGATTCTTAGGAGTGGAACTCGTATGACAACGGCTGTCCACAAGTCATACAATGGCTTTCTTCAAAGGAGTTGCAAGATTTTACTACTCTAACTAATTCAAAGATAATTATGCCCAAAGATGCATTTCTGCATTATATTGTTTCAAATATTCCTATAAGAGAAAACAACAGCCATGTTTAATATTAACATAAAATCAGCCAGTCATTGTCAGACATTCACCGAGTAAAACATTATGGGGCGCTGCTTTATTCGCAGGAAACATGAATTGATCATTACGCGTGACTCTTC
>NC_134487.1:123625021-123647521 GCF_040206685.1 Ascaphus truei
AATACATGAACGAATTGACTGCCAGCTATACAGTTCTATAGGTAACTAGCTGAGAGCCCCGGCATTGCCCTGGATGTTTGTGGTGTTGGGGTGGCATTTGGTTGGGGAGTGGTCCACGCGGCCCATGGCGGTGTGCGGTGGTCCTGCTGCTGTGGCTGTACTGATGGTGATTGTATCGGTGTGCTGATTTGGGAGGGTTTGTTGCTGATGTGGGGGTGCGGATGTGGGTGTGCCGATGGGGGAGGTGCGAAGGTGCCAATGGTGTTGATGGGGGCTGGGAATGGTGGGGAGCCGAGAATGCCAGTGTGCTGGGGGGGCATGGGATACCGGTGTGCTGATGTGGTGGTGCTGGGGATAGTGTGTGTATGTATACGTGTGTGTGTGTGTATACACACGTGTGTGTGTATACATGTTTGTGTGTGTATACATGTTTGTGTGTATACAGTACATCGTATGTGTGTGTGTGTATAAGTATGTGTGTGTGTGTGTGTGTATGTGTATGTCTACGTGTGTGTGTACATTTGCGTGTGTATACATGTTTGTGTGTGTGTATACATTGTGTGTGTGTATACATTTGTGTGTATACATGTGTGTGTGTATACGTGTATGTGTGTGTGTGTATACATGTATGTGTGTGTGTGTATACGTGTGTGTGTGTATACATGTGTGTATGTGTATGTATACGTGTGTGTGTGTGTATACGTGTGTGTGTGTATGTCTACATGTGTGTGTGTATGACTCCATGTGTGTGTGTGTGTACATGTGTGTGAGTATACGTGTACATGTGTGTGTGTACGTGTCTACGTGTACGTGTGTACGTGTCTACGTGTACGTGTCTACGTGTACGTGTCTACGTGTACGTGTCTACGTGCGTGTGTGCGTGTCTACGTGCGTCTGCGTGTCTACGTGTGCCTGCGTGTATACGTGTGCCTGCGTGTATACGTGTGCCTGCGTGTCTACGTGTGCCTGCGTGTCTACGTGTGCCTGCGTGTCTACGTGTGCCTGCGTGTCTACGTGTGCCTGCGTGTCTACGTGTGCCTGCGTGTCTACGTGTGCCTGCGTGTATACGTGTGTCTGCTGTGTGTATACGTGTGTCTGCTGTGTGTATACGTGTGTCTGCTGTGTGTATACGTGTGTCTGCTGTGTGTATACGTGTGTCTGCTGTGTGTATACGTGTGTTGTCTGTGTGTATACGTGTGTCTGTGTGTATACGTGTGTCTGTATAGGTGTCTGTATAGGTGTGTGTGTCTACGTGTGTGTGTGTACGTGTCTGTGTACGTGTGTGTGTGTCTGTGTACGTGTGTGTGTGTGTGTGTATATCTACGTGTGTGTGTGCCTACATGTGTGTGTGTACATCTGTGTGTGTGTGTCTACATGTGTGTGTGTCTACATGTGTGTGTGTCTACATGTGTGTGTGTGTGTCTTATGTATAGAGATATATATAGTGTGTGTGTGTGTGTACGGAGGGATCAGGCTGGAGATGAAGGAATGTGTGGGTGGAGGGGGGGGGGGGAGCTGCTTACCTTGCAGTCGGCAGCATCTTCCTCGTGCAGGCCGGGAGACAGACCCTGCAGTCATCTGGTATGGAGGGGCGGGGATCGGACGGGAGCCGGACAGAGGGCATGTGGAGGAACGGGGGGAAGCTGCAGGGAGAGCAGCACGGGGCATGTGGAGGGGGGAGGGGGGAGAGCAGCACGGGGCATGTGGAGGGGGGGAGAGCAGCACGGGGCATGTGGAGGGGGGTGAGCAGCACGGGGCATGTGGAGGGGGGGGTGAGCAGCACGGGGCATGTGGAGGGGGGGGTGAGCAGCACGGGGCATGTGGAGGGGGGGTGAGCAGCACGGGCATGTGGAGGGGGGGTGAGCAGCACGGGGCATGTGGAGGGGGGGTGAGCAGCACGGGGCATGTGGAGGGGGGGTGAGCAGCACGGGGCATGTGGAGGGGGGGGTGAGCAGCACGGGGCATGTGGAGGGGTGGTGAGCAGCACGGGGCATGTGGAGGGGGGTGAGCAGCACGGGGCATGTGGAGGGGTGGTGAGCAGCACGGGGCATGTGGAGGGGGGTGAGCAGCACGGGGCATGTGGAGGGGGGTGAGCAGCACGGGGCATGTGTGGGGTCCCTCCTGCAAGGCTGGCGGGAGCCCCCCGCTGGCCTCCGCCACGAGGTGAGGCGGTGCCGAGGAGCGTTGCAGGCGGCGCTGGGTAGGCTGGGCTTTGCTGAGAGGGGGGGTGGGAGAGGTGAGGCGGTGCCGAGGAGCGTGCGGCGAGGCCCGTGGGTATGCTGCCTCACCCATCCGTGTTGTGGCCGCTCCCCCGCTGTGTCCGGGGCGCTCGCTCCGCTCCCCCGCTGACTGTAGCGGCGCCGGGGTGTGAGCTTGGGGGGGGTGAGGTGTGTGTGTGACACTGTGTGTGTGTGTGTGTGTGTGTGTGTGTGACACTGTGTCCTTTGGCCCGTCACTCCGCCTCAGGCCAATGAGAGGTGTGCGTTGGCGGCCCAAGGGACCAATGAGATTTCCCCTAGGGACACCGGACATCCAGACAGGCATACAGTGCTTTCACTAATATAGTATAAGATTAGAGATTGCACACAAAACTATTGAAGTAAAAAAATAAATGTAAAAAAAAAAAAAAGACGGAACTGCAGCTTTAATTGGAAAAGTAATTTTCTAACACCACATGAAGCTTTTGGTTTTAGTCAGGGGCAGCCTTTCTAATTTGATCAACAGGAGGCGGGTGGATGGTTCATCCGGCTAAAGATAAAATACAATGCGTGGCACATTTTGCTGCAGTCTCAATTGTTTTCATGCAGGTGCCCGAGATCTGAGCAGCCTTTGTAGTTAGTTAGTGACACCCTGAAGAGAGATGCTTTATTATGTTCTGTTCATTCTGCATTCTCGGCATGCTGGAGGATTATTTGCTAGCAATTCTTTTTAGCAATCATGTCCCTCGTGAACATTAAAATAATTATCCTTGCAATCGTTAATTGAGTGATCAGGCCAATGTATTACTTCATTAGGCCAGTTAGATGTTGCTGAACTCATGTCCTATTTCAGATTTGATGCTATATAGTGATTAACATAATTCTGAGCAATGAAATAAATATTCATATTTTCTCTTAGAAGGTACAGAAACAAGCATCAAATGTATCATGGAAATATAAGGGTATTTATTATACATGCACTGATATAAGTTGAGAAATAGGCAAATACACATAAATTGAAGGCTCAGAAGCTGTGGTTCAAGATTAGGTATATCTGAAATTCGGTTGTGAACACCAAAAACCTCGTCAAGAATACATAGCCTTACTTGAAAAGTGCTTTACTTGGCTACATACACTGGAATTGCTATGAAGAAAACATTAGCAGGGGGATAATTTGTCAAAAAGTGACATTTTGAAATCAAAATGGGTAAAACGTAATTTGTAGATAAATTAATATTTTTTTCTGCCTTTTTCCTAAAAATGGATATATTACAACTCTCAGTTTGATAGCAAATATTCCCAACTAAAAATGTCTTCATACCATAAAATTCTATGTTTGATACCACTGACTTTCAATTTACCTGCATAGAACGTTGTAAACTAACTTTCTAAACTACATAGAAGTATATATGATGATAATGTCAGCCAGCATGAATTATCAGGTTTTAAAATATATCTTATTCCATGCTGTACCCAGTAGAACAAAAATCATGCAATAGCCTATATATTAATCACTGGTACAATACCTTACAACTGTGCATAAGAGTAATACAGTACGTGGGCGTATTAACCCCCCCCCCCTTACTGAAACTATTCTTAAGGTAAACTCAAATGTTACCCTATTTCTAATAAGAAGACTGGTTATTGTAATAGGAAAAAGATATACACTCTGCACCCTCTACTGCATTGTCAACTGATATATTCTAATGATCCATTCTTTTCCGTGAGATAAGATAACTAATATAAAGGTGCAGTTTTGCAGCTGTGACACTGCAGTGTATCTGGATGCCCCAATCAAAGACTATTTATTGGCTGTTGATGGTTTCTGTCTCATTTTGCACTAACGTTGCATTGTCAGTTTTCACTCCTGTCTACTTCAGAAGAGGAAATGCCATATAAAAGCAGTTCAGACATATCAATGCAAATGCACAACAGATTTAGCCAATACTGAAAGGCAGCATTGATTTTTAGATCCCATTACTTTTAGCCTTCAAGAGATTGCGATTTTAGGACAGAAATATATAAATGGCATCTGATATTCCGAGTGCTCCACACTGTTTGCAAAGCTCTGCAAAGGCTGCAGGGGACATTTGAGGTATAAATATTTTATACCTTTATTCATTTACTGTTTTTGGGAGAGAAAAAGAAGAAGCCGTTTCTAGCATTTTCAAACCAAGACAAGTTAAACTCATTATTCAAGCTTAAACAGGTCACTTGGATAAATCTGAATTATGCCTGATCATGTCGATATGATTAATCTGCTCCTAACGTGTTTACATATTCAGTGAAAAACAATAGCAGTTCTATTTTTCTGTCTAAACAAGAATTATCCTAGAAAAATAATAATTTCATTACATTAATTATTTCTTTTCCATCTCAGAGATCCCACAATTGTTTGAATTTGTTTAGTATAAAAACATCTCCAGTTTGACATCGCCATGTCTTCTAAATCTCACATATGCCTGGACAGAAGCATATTTTCAAAGCGGAGGTATTTAGTAGTTCATTGCAAAACATTACTCAACGATAGGCATGTTTAAAAAATGACAAGATAAAAACCAAATAATTCCCACTGAACGCAACAAATTGAAATACTGGTAATGGTAATATCAATGCGTTTCCAAACAAACGATGCTGGGGTCACTGGGCTGGTGCCTCACAATTGTGGTCAGTGTTTCAAGCTCGTCAACTGTGCTCAGTGTTGCAATTGTAGAAACTCGTTTAGCTAGCACCAAATATGCACAAATGGCTAATTATGTTTAATATCTTTTACACTGATCTTAGGCGGGAAAGTTCTACTTTTAATGCTGCCCAAGATCGGTGGTAACACAAAAAGAGAGAAAGTATCACTTCTAGGTGCAAACTGAATTATTCTATTGTAACATTGTGCCTACCAATTGTCCTATAGCTAAATCCCTCGCTGACATACAGTAAGTAATGCTATGTACAGTATGGGTAAAGTGCAGTCAAACATTGACTAATAGGTTTCTTTAGCTGCAAAAACAGGGCTAAAAAACTACACCACATTTACCAAGAAGAAAACATTCTCCATTGAAACAAATAAGGTTTTTCCAGCTGGGCGGCTTTGATAACTGACCCGCTAAGAGAGGTGACATTATACAGATGCTCCTAACCAACTTTCACAGCAAAACATCCATCTCATAGAATTGCTCCAAATTATCTCCCGCTATCAACTGTGTGTAGATTTTTCTATCACAATCTGTGGCGTTTTAGTTTTACCGATTGCTGACCCATCACTGGTAGTCACGGAAATACGTTCAGTTGATAGCAGCAGCAACTCGCCCATGTATTTTTTTATATGTGGAGATATTAAACCCAGTGATGTGACCTTTGACAGCAATTAGAGAGCCAGAAATGAAATCCTCAAACTACTGGATATTGTAGACCAGGCTGCAGATTCATTTTTTCCCATCACTCCTCTTATTAGTAAGTTGTGTAACTACCACTTAACCTGCAGCATGTAAACCACAAAATATGGGCCTGTGAGGCTTCCATTCATATGTATGAAGCAGTGCTATGCCATCTGACACCTCAACGCCAGAAGACACCCAATGAACACATTCACTTTAATGGACCGGAAGGTGGCTTCCGCTCTTCTAGCATGGTACCACTTCGTAAATATGGTCCGTTATGTCTGACCCTCATTATTAACAGCGGCTGAAATGATAACCCCCCCCCCACCATCTATAGCCCATATATTGAGGCCTACTGTTTAAAAAGAGGATGAAGCTGTATTGCATTGACATCATGTTTTATAGTACCCATACACCGATTCATAACCTATTGTACAAAACAGGACATATACATTATGTATACTGTGGCCATGCTTTTGAAGTGAAACTTCTTTAGTGGCGTGAATGCAGTTGATTGAGGCGGAAGTCAGTGGTGACGGAAGTGACATCACTCCTGGCAGAAGAGGCCGTCAGTGTTGCCAGCTTCCACCAGGAGTCAGCGCTGGACATACAGACATCTCTCTCTCTCTCTCCCCGAGATCCGGGTGCTGTGGCTCTGCCGGGGGGAGGAGAGAGGGAGGGGGGCTGCTCCGGTCCGGTAACGGGGAGGGTTGAGCACACCGCGTTCCCCGCCGCACCGCATACCCCGCAGCACTGCGTCCCCACAGCCCCCCAACCAGTGAGCCGCCGAGCCCGTTTTCCCCCCCCCCCCCCAGCCAGCCGCTGAACACCCCCGTGTCCCCGTACCTCTGCCGAGCAGGACACAGCTCTGCTGGGGGAGAGAGTGGGGGCTGCTCCGGACCACTCAGACAGTCCCCCCCCCCCATTCCCTGTGTCGCCGTACCTCCGCCTCGGGGGAGGGGAGGCAGGGGGGCTGCTCCTGCAGAAGGAACCAGCACACATAGCCGTGACTGACACACACGCACACTGACACACTGACACACAAACACACACACGCACACTGACACACTGACACACAAACACACACACACTGAATGACTGACACAAGGAATTCACAGTTATTATAAATATAGAAGTGCAAATAGCTAAAACACGTGTTCCAAGTCAAACTTCTTTGCGTTTTGGCACTGAAATTGTGTTTTAATTTTTAATTAAAAACATCACCATTACAAATACAATTTCTGTGACAAAACAGTGACAAAAGACAAAGAAGTTTCACTTAAAATGCGCGTGCTCGGCACACACAAACACTTTTATGTATAGCGCAAAGAAACTCCTGGCTGTGTTTCATGTCAGCTGGATTCTGTTATTCTTTCCAGTACGCAGTATGCTGCCTATGATTAAGGCCGCAATTATAGTGAGCGTGAAGGAGCGTTAAGAAGCGTGAGATTTTGCGTGCTGCGCGAGCAAAGTGCAGCATCTTTATTGGGCCGGCCATATTGCGTGCGAGCATGGTGAAGAGTGACCATACGTCAGATTTGTGAAAATACAAATGATTTAGTTTTTTCGCACAACGGTCGCGTCATGTGAGCAGTTCAGCCAATGTGGGTGAACCAGCCTGGTGATGTGTCTGCCACGCCTCCGGCGTGACTCGATCCTAAGAGCACACATCGCTCAGGTGACGGCGCAGGCAACGCCATGCGCTGTCGTGCGCGCGCCTACTATAATCGCAGCCCAAGGTTCAGGGGAAGTTACTTAACACAGAATGTACTTTCAGGCAAATATGTAGGTATAGGTAGGTAAATATGTATAAATATATTTTGTAGTTACAATAAAATAAAAGCATTCAGCCATATAACAGCTGCCTAACAATTTTGTAAATGAGGGCTCTTCCACTTATGTTTTGGTTCTTAATATTTTTTTCATTGGGTTTTGTTTTTGATTCTGTTTGGTTTGGAATTTTTACGAAATGATGAACAACGTTCAAAATAAGCAGCAAAATGCTAAAATAGCATAATAACACGTGAACAATGCTTAAAAAAAAGGTATACAAACATAAAACACAACTAGGAAACAGAGCATGCATGGAGGAGACGCTTGGATCAGGAGTCGGATAAGTAGAGGGTAGGACTTCTCCCCCCCCCCCTCTTTTTTTTCCCCCCAACCCTCCTGATTTAGGTTCAATTTTTCTTTTTTTACAAGTCTGATCATCATTTCTGTAGAACAGCTGTGTTTACGAATATGAAACTGTGCACGGATACATGTCAAAAACGGCAATAAAATTTGAGTTATAAAAAATAAATAATGTAACTGAAAAACTTAAAGCAGCTCATCGGTGGTCAACACACATCTCCGCACGCCAAGGCTCTGAAGCAACAAGCCTGGGGGAGCCCATGGGCCCACTGGGCAACCTTGGAAAACAATATGGCTGAAGGGGTGTGGACTTGCTCGGGAGAGGACATAACGCACCGCCTTACACCGGCACACCAAAAAAAAACCACCATCTACTGATCTGGGGCTCTGCATACGTTAATGGGACCAACGAAAAGCTCCTGAGGACCCACCGGTTTAGGAAAGATAATAAAACAAAGAGCTGGAATTGCGGTTTTAAAAAATAAAAATAAAGAGCTATGGTGAGAAACACCTTAGGATGAGCACTTAGTCTGGTGATCTCGTTTTGGTTCTAAATAATTTGGAGTTTTGGTTTAAAAAAAAATCCTAAGGGTTTTTGGTTTTATACTGGGGTTTTTGAATGTAAAGTTCTAGTAGGTTTTGATTTCAAACCCCCGTTTTTGCCCATCTCTACAGTTTGGTAAATGGTTTCAGAAATGAGAAGCTTTTGAAATGTCTTGCTCTGAAAAAGCATTTATTTATAACATGTTTTACCCGGAAGTAATACATTGGGAGTTACCTCTCGTTTTCAAGCATGGCCATCTCTAATGTACCAAAACTAGCGGGACTGTTCCAGGACTGTTTGTAGAATATGTCCCAAGACCCAACTGCCTTTTTATGCGGAGTAGAATGCCATCCACTGGTAGAGGCTAAAATCAATGCATTAATTAGAAGGTTAATATCTGTCAAGTGCAGAGGTGTGCAGTGGGGACAGTGAGTCAAAGCAGAGGAAGGAAGGTCCTATATTCAGCTCTTTATAATGAGGTTTCTGACTGGTGATAGTAGGCAAAATGCGTCAGCTCCTAGCAGGATCAGAACCACAATCCGCATCATCGAACCATTACTAGCAGAGATACTACAAAATATATCACAGACTGGTTAAAGAATGATTGCTGGGGCAATTCCAAACTTGCATTAATAAGGACTGCATTACAAAACTATTCAAGTTCAATATAGTGGGCAACCAATAAAAAAAAACATTTTGTGAATATTTTTCTGAAATAAAATGTATGTGATCAGTATAAAAAAGGGAAAGTAAAGCTGTAGATTTATAGATCTGTATGCATATATATTTGTACATTTAAAATAAATTGTATTTGTGGAATATGAATCTACATTTGATTGAAGACAGAGTGAATATTTACAGCAGTTCATAGGGAGTTATACGAATTGTGAACTTTCTACAGCAACAGCGTGTCTTTGTAATAGCCTTCTCTGATTTTCCCTGTATACCCAATTGAAGCAATTTACTGTCGTAAACTTAAATGGAAATTGTATGTTATAAATCAATTCAAATGGGATTTAAAGTGCCTGAAATCTAAACTTCTGTAAACAGTTTGTGTGATGATGCACTTACACATTCAATTTAATGCAAACTATTTTTTACAATAGCTTTAAAAGAAGAAAAACATGTGGTGGTCAGTTGTAATTTTCTCTGAAAAAGCACCTCCCGTCCCAAATACTTTTGATAAAAATGCTATTTTTTAAAACAAACATTAAAGTGGGTAACCTTTCAGGACAGCAAATCACCATTCGATATATATATATATATATATATATATATATACACATTTTAAGTTATGGTGGGTGAAAAAGGCGACAGAAAACCTCAACCGTTAGCATATAGCCAATAAAGAATATCACTTGTGAGCACATTCACATGTCTTAGACAAGTCTGCAACCCTGCCTTTCACCATTATCACCCAGCATACAATGCTCCCACTGCACAAGTGATATTCTTTATTGGCTATATGCCAACGGTGGAGGTTTTCTGTCGCCTTTTTCACCCATCATAACTTAAAATGTATGGTAAACCTACCCAGCCTAGAAATATTTCAAAGCAAGTATAAACCAACCTCACACTGATGATACCCATCAAGGTTGAAACATGTCTGTGAGTGGTTTGTACTTGCTTTGCTAGTCCCATGCTGTGTTTAAAAGCTGTGTGAACGGCGATACATCATCTTAAATGGGCTCCATGTGAATGGATATTCCAGGCAAAAGGTGACACATTGTGTGCTCATTTGCATGTAATTTCCCAGAATCCCTTGCTGCAGTGGGAGCACTGTATGCGAGGTGATAATGGTTGAAAGGCAGGGTTGCAGACCTGTCTAAGACATGTGAATGTGCTCACAAGTGACATTCTTTATTGGCTACATATATATATCGATATATATATGTAACGGGTATTCCACCCCACCCAATCTCATATATAGTGTGGGTGAGTAGAACATGTAGTGTTACCGGTGTGGTGCATTACCTGTTGGCTCGCAGGAGGGCTGAGCTTCCGCCACGGGGAACCTGGGGCAATTATACTAGGGGTAACCACTTACTCAATAGGTGCAGCGCCTCCACCTGCGATGGCTCCCACCAGAGAGGGAGTGGATCCTCGCAGGACAAACTCAATGATCACATACACAATGGGGTATAATAACTAAGGACTTTACTAACATGTAATACGACACAACACATTCATAATATAACCTGTGTCCCTCTCAGGAGGAGACACTAACCGTGACGTCTCGCAGGACGATTCCCCAACACTAGGTGATCCCACCCAGTGTCCAAAGAACCCCACCCAATGTCCCGCACTCTTGCAGAGAATCAATGGGTGACTGCGCAGTCACTATTAAGCTAAGGGCCCGGTGGTGCACTTAGAACTGTAGATACCTGCCGAGCACTCCGGTGCTCGGGTCAGCAACGCTTCACAAAGGGTCAGACGCGTGATGAATCCGTCTGATCCTATCCTGGCGATATTCTCTGTGACCCTCAACGTGGGTCCGAACTCCGTCACTGGAACCGCAGCATCCGCTGAGTCCCTTTCTAACGATACAGCAACGTGACACACCCTGCACTACAGGCCGTCCCTATAGCACAGCATCCTTAAGTGGCTTAAGGGTCACTCTCCTAGGGCCTTCGGGGTTGCCTATCCTATATAGGTAGGTCTTGTACCCACCCTACTCATAATACGGGCCCTGGGCCATGGATCCCCGGACTGGTTACCGCTATGAACCCCCCCCAGTTGCCTCGTACTACGCGCAACGCCGCCCTGGGCTATGGCTCCCCGGATTGGTTACCGCTATGAAACCCCCCCAGTGGCCTCGCCACTCGCAACACGGACCCTGGGCTATGGCTCCCCGGACTGGTTACCGCTATGAAACCCCCCAGCTGTCTCGTGCCACTAACTTACAACAGGACCCTGGGCTATGGCTCCCCGGATTGGTTACCGCTATGAAACCCCCCCAGCTGTCCCTATCTTCCCTTCTGTTCCCCAGTTGCCAACTAAAGTAAGTGACAGGTTCCCTATCCTGAGGGCTATCCCTGGCAACACTCACACTACTGGGGGACTCAGGGCCATCTTGGGCCAAGGGGGTGCTGGCCTAGTACAGGGAGTCCCTCGCTCCTGTACCCTACCTCCTTCCCTTGCCTGCTCCTTCCTCTGACTGACAACGTAGCTGCAAGCCCGCCAAATGTATCCACTTGCTCTCCTGGCAGTCCTGCAGCCCTATTGGCTCCTATGAGGCACCTGGTGCCTGTCTCCCTATGCCTCCTGGGAATTGTAGTCCCAAGGCCCTTACTGTAACATTGGGGCCGCGTGCGCGCCTTCCCTGTGCTTACACTAACCCCTAATGGCCGCCGCAATCTCTCCCTACCTCTCGCGCTACTCTCCTGGCTGGCTCCTACACTCGCGCGATCTTCTGCGCATGCGCGACTATCTCGGGCCGCCGGGGACTCTCTGCGCATGCGCGAACCGGCGCAACATGGCGGCGCCCTGTGCAAGAGCCGCCGGAGATCTCCTGCACTCCGGCGAGCTCCCTCCTCGGCCCCCACCCTCCTGAATGGCCGTCGGGTCTGCCGCTTGCCGCTGGCAGTACCCGACAGCGTCCGTGACCACGGAGGCGCCCGGGGGGGTCGCAGGGGGAAAAAGATGACCTGGCTACACTCTCCCCCTGGTGAAAAACCCAACGCCCTCGCTTGGGGAACGACATAACATGGTACAATTTCACACAATGCAAAATTACATGGCATATCACACCCACTATTACCTGAGGCCAGCTGAGTATCAGCTGCTTGCTGAGACCATTTGTGGGGTGCCCCTAACTGATCAGATGGGGGTACCTCACTTTTGCGTCCGTGAGCCTCCCCGGAGTGAATCTCTCGGAAAGCACACTCTGGAGTAACAGTCACTGGTTCAGTGCTACTTCCTCCCCCTGGTGGAAGGAATAGCGCAGTGTCCCTCACACCAACCTTTACTTGATCATCCATGGCCTGGAAGCAGCAGGCCAAGCGGCCAGGACCTTTCCCTCGGTCCACTACGTGACGAATGGGCCGCTTCTTCTTGGGCGCAAAGGAGGCAACTTCTACCAGCTCCTTTGCCACATAGTCCTTGTCCCTACATACGTGCTCAGCTTCCACTGAGAAGCGAGAACTGGACACTGTCTCTTTACTCAAAGTCTCTGCTTCACCTGGCAGGGGGTAAAGAGTAGACACCTTACCCCTGCGGTGATTCTCGGTGGCCAACAGGTCCTCGGGGACGCTGTCAGTTCCCACCTCGGTTGTCTCGGTACCTGCCCCCGGTACTTCTGGGGCAGTCCACTTGCTGTCCTTAAACTCGGGAGCGTTGGGTTTCTCTTCTTCTGGAACGATAGGCAGTGGGTACTGGTCCACTCGCACGGCAGGACAGCTATCTTCTAGGGGGGACACCTCCGCCAGGACGCGATGTTGAGTGGAACCATTCGCCCAGGTGTCCAGACTTAAGAAGCTATCGTGCTCCGCGGTCACCTGGAGGCTCACACCCAACACCCCTGGGGCAGTCAACTCACCCCTGTCGTCGTCAACAGGTACTGATCCCAAGCCTGGGACCGATGGTACCTCTGTAGGCCGGACTGGCCGTGGTAGGGCACACGGGCCCACAGCAGGCTCTGTATGCTGTGATTCCTCTGTCTCCTCTGCTGGTTCGGCATGCTGGGGAACAATAGACTTCAATAACCGCACACCGCAACACTCACAGTAGGACCACCATGTCAATGTCTCTCTAGAACAGTTACAAGTGGGGCTAAAACACTGTATGCCCATTTCTCCTTCCACTTCGATGGTCCTGTAGTCGAGGGATAACTGAGACACTTTGGCTCCCTGAGCGTGGGCTTCTTGCAGGCAGGAGCATATGAAGAGAAGAGAATCTACTCCGGGCGCACGCCAGGCCACATACATACTAGGGTGTATCCCTTGACAGTCTATCTCGGTTTCCTCATGCATCATCTCATCCTCAGAGATCAGAGTGTCAATCACAGCGTCCACGTATGGTTGAAGATAACCGTGCTTGCTCCCCCTGGTGGAATCTAAAGGAAGGGCACGTTTTACAAGGGAGTGGTTTTCGCTCTGCACTGAGTCACTCACATTACGGGGGCGGGGCTCTGGTTTTCCCGCCAGTCCCGGATGGTTTTCTGTAACCTTTTTTTGAGCAGCCTGGCAGTCAGAAGCACGTGTGTCATCTTGAGTTGGCGGGAGCCGCCATTTTAGGTGGGACTCACTATTAGCCTCCCTTGCTACAGGAGCCTCCATTTTGATCACAGTCCTGCTAACTACATTAGGGCTCTCGTTGCATGCAGGAACGGCCGATTCAGGGTAAATAAAGGGGCACCCCTCATTGGGACCCTCGGACAGACTCAAGAATTGAGGACCATCTTCCTCGCTTATGGCATGGTCTACATACATCAGTATAGTACTCCACTGCCAGGTGATATCATACCTTCGTCCTCTGACCCATGTACGATCCAGGCCAGGGAGCTTCCGAACCTGCGCCTGAACGTCCAGCAGAGACATGCCAGCAGGGACTGCCCCCACGGCAACCATGTGGTTAGGAGTTGCACTAAGCTTCGAGGCCCAGGTGGAGACCTCCTGTCTGGAGAGCGCCCACATGGTGAAAAATGGGAATGGGACAATTTAAAAAAAATGAAACAGGGCACCCCAGGTCTATCTCAGCAGCGCCTCCAAATGTAACGGGTATTCCACCCCACCCAATCTCATATATAGTGTGGGTGAGTAGAACATGTAGTGTTACCGGTGTGGTGCATTACCTGTTGGCTCGCAGGAGGGCTGAGCTTCCGCCACGGGGAACCTGGGGCAATTATACTAGGGGTAACCACTTACTCAATAGGTGCAGCGCCTCCACCTGCGATGGCTCCCACCAGAGAGGGAGTGGATCCTCGCAGGACAAACTCAATGATCACATACACAATGGGGTATAATAACTAAGGACTTTACTAACATGTAATACGACACAACACATTCATAATATAACCTGTGTCCCTCTCAGGAGGAGACACTAACCGTGACGTCTCGCAGGACGATTCCCCAACACTAGGTGATCCCACCCAGTGTCCAAAGAACCCCACCCAATGTCCCGCACTCTTGCAGAGAATCAATGGGTGACTGCGCAGTCACTATTAAGCTAAGGGCCCGGTGGTGCACTTAGAACTGTAGATACCTGCCGAGCACTCCGGTGCTCGGGTCAGCAACGCTTCACAAAGGGTCAGACGCATGATGAATCCGTCTGATCCTATCCTGGCGATATTCTCTGTGACCCTCAACGTGGGTCCGAACTCCGTCACTGGAACCGCAGCATCCGCTGAGTCCCTTTCTAACGATACAGCAACGTGACACACCCTGCACTACAGGCCGTCCCTATAGCACAGCATCCTTAAGTGGCTTAAGGGTCACTCTCCTAGGGCCTTCGGGGTTGCCTATCCTATATAGGTAGGTCTTGTACCCACCCTACTCATAATACGGGCCCTGGGCCATGGATCCCCGGACTGGTTACCGCTATGAACCCCCCCCAGTTGCCTCGTACTACGCGCAACGCCGCCCTGGGCTATGGCTCCCCGGATTGGTTACCGCTATGAAACCCCCCCAGTGGCCTCGCCACTCGCAACACGGACCCTGGGCTATGGCTCCCCGGACTGGTTACCGCTATGAAACCCCCCAGCTGTCTCGTGCCACTAACTTACAACAGGACCCTGGGCTATGGCTCCCCGGATTGGTTACCGCTATGAAACCCCCCCAGCTGTCCCTATCTTCCCTTCTGTTCCCCAGTTGCCAACTAAAGTAAGTGACAGGTTCCCTATCCTGAGGGCTATCCCTGGCAACACTCACACTACTGGGGGACTCAGGGCCATCTTGGGCCAAGGGGGTGCTGGCCTAGTACAGGGAGTCCCTCGCTCCTGTACCCTACCTCCTTCCCTTGCCTGCTCCTTCCTCTGACTGACAACGTAGCTGCAAGCCCGCCAAATGTATCCACTTGCTCTCCTGGCAGTCCTGCAGCCCTATTGGCTCCTATGAGGCACCTGGTGCCTGTCTCCCTATGCCTCCTGGGAATTGTAGTCCCAAGGCCCTTACTGTAACATTGGGGCCGCGTGCGCGCCTTCCCTGTGCTTACACTAACCCCTAATGGCCGCCGCAATCTCTCCCTACCTCTCGCGCTACTCTCCTGGCTGGCTCCTACACTCGCGCGATCTTCTGCGCATGCGCGACTATCTCGGGCCGCCGGGGACTCTCTGCGCATGCGCGAACCGGCGCAACATGGCGGCGCCCTGTGCAAGAGCCGCCGGAGATCTCCTGCACTCCGGCGAGCTCCCTCCTCGGCCCCCACCCTCCTGAATGGCCGTCGGGTCTGCCGCTTGCCGCTGGCAGTACCCGACAGCGTCCGTGACCACGGAGGCGCCCGGGGGGGTCGCAGGGGGAAAAAGATGACCTGGCTACATATAGATTATATACACACACACACTGTAGTTGGATAGACCCTAATACAGTAGTTGCTACTATTCCATCACACACACTTAATGTATTTGGGTACCATACAACAGTAATAATATCCTATTAAAGGGCAGAATCACAGTCACAATGCCTTTAGCAGGGTGTGATAGCCTTGTCATTTCCTTGATGCTGGCATAGGTGTCAATGGGTGACACTGCATGATACTGTAAATCCATCATAAAAATTACCTCATGCCCATTAGTTTGCAGCAAACAGTAATGGCTTTAAGTATTACTCTTACTAGTAAATTCAATAGATGTCCACAAATAAAATAGGTGGTTGTTTAATTAGTTAAGCAAACCTAAAAGATGAATTTTCTGCAGATATGACACATATGTAGAAAAACGGAGACTAATCTCCTAATCCAGTGCTCAAGGCAATTCCAAGATGTTATTTCACAATAATAATCGTTTTAGTGATAAATGCACATATGTTGTGGTCACCAGGTAGTGAATGTGAGTTTAGGGCAGAATATGGTCATGAATGCTCAGAGTTGAGGGTATATAATGGTGTATGGAATTCTTAGGATGTAAGGAAACCCATGGAACAAGGGAAATCTTACCCTTAAATCTAAAATCCCATGATCCCTTAGAGCTAGACCTCCCAGAAATCAATATTTAGTCCCACAAGGGTACTCGCGACCTCCGTTTGTAGGATCCTGGTGACGGCGTGCTCTCAGCCCAATGCAGAAGCAGAAGAGAGTTCCTTCCAACGTGAGAAGGGTAATGGCGGTCCACTGCATTTCAACAATGAAAGCTGCGTTCCAAATGAAGGACGCGGTTCCCTTCAAGGTTCTTGTTTTTAACCTTGTATGTTGCAACACGTTCAAAAATTTTTTTTGATATGAAGATCCAGCATCCGTCGCACCTTCATTTGGAACGCAGCTTTCATTGTTGAGACGCAGTGCACCGCCATTACCCTTCCCACGTTGGCAGGAACTCTCTTCTATGCCACATTTGTAGATGTATATTTTACAGCAGTATGGATTTGTAAATGTAGGTATATCTTTATTTGTATAGTGTCATTCACATGCACCGTTTCTTACAGCAGTAATACATGAGCCAACATATGAGACAATGGGAATAAGTGCTACATACATAAAACATTAGTAAAAGGAGTCCATGATCTGAAGAGCTTACAATCTAAAGGTTGGAAATAGGATAGTTTAGAGCAGAAGTCAGAAAAGGTTGCCATAGATTAATTTAGATAAAGATGACATGCTAATGACATTATTGATTATTAATAGGACTTGCTTGTTACCCTTACCACCTTATTCAAGACCTGAATTCGTGTCAGACAATTAGGCATGCCAATTGTTCCTTACCTGATGTATATGTTTCTTTTTACATGCTAATGATTTCAGGTGTCAGAAAATCCTGGCATTATTTTTACAAAGATTATATTACATGGTCTACAATTGATCCAAATGTGGGTCTTGTCCTTACAGTAGGTTAAGAAACAATAAATCATCACAACCTCTATCATCAGAAAAAGCAGGACCATGTTTCAGAAGCAACACACGTGAAAAGATGTCTATTAAAATCTTAGGAGCACTTTTTGTCTGCATCGTGCAACGTGATCAAGTAATCACAACATTATTGTGAGGAAATATAGATTCAGACTGAATTTCTTGGCTGGATCAATTCCATAACCCACAGATGTCCACTGCATTAAGTCAGCTCTTTTTTACTACAGGCAAATAAATACAGACGGACTCAAGAAGATGAAAAGCTAGTGAAATATGTCAAAGCCCAATCTGAGGTTTTTTTTTTAAATTGTATTTAACATTTTTCAGTCTTAACCCATTCTCAACTGGTAGAGCCTTCAACACAACAATAAAACAGAAGTGAAAAGTAAGACGAGTAAAACCATCACTGTTTCTCCTTGATACAGTGTACACACACACACACACACACACACACACACACACACACACACACACACACACACACTGAAATAGTATACCCATGTCTGAGTTTGCTTCTAGAAATGTACAGACATGCAGAAGTAGTTCTCAAACCTCCCCTCAAGGGCTAACAAACACATACTGTACCACCTGTTATTGTACAGTATTCGTTTTATATTTTTATTTATATAGTGCCAACCGTGTATGTAATGCTATAAAAGACAATGCAGGTAAGAGGAATGTAACCCTTAGGCTGCGTCCATAGAAGGACAAGCAGTGCTGAGCCGTGCGGACACGCCGCGCTGACCCCCGGCATCCTCAATGAGGATGTCTTTAGAGGGGGCTCACGCGAGTGTCCGCAGGCGTGCTGAGGAGTTGGATTTTTCAGCCGACAGCCAAGCTGTTTTTCAGCGCGCTGTCGGCTGAAAACATCCAATCAGCGTGAAGCAGCGTCAACGTCACGGCGCCGTGATGTCGGCACCGTGACGTCAGTGCGTTGCGGGCGATTGGCCCAGCGACGTCACTGCCCCACCTCTCCCCACCTCCCGATCGCGCCCGCTGGCTCGCCTGCACGTGCATGAAATCGCAGCTTCAGCAGGCGAGCCTCAGCGTCAGCGCTGTTCAGCACTGCTCCCCCCCTCTATGGACGCAGCCTTAGGGAACAGGTGGCCCCAATCTAAATGGCGACTTCAGACATAATGTGTGTGTGAGTGTATATATATATATAGATATATATATATATATAGATACATATATATATCTATATATATATAGATATTATATATTTATATATAAAATAAAAAAACAATAGACAATACCGTTCTGTGGCTAAAGAAATGTTTTTATTTGTGCGAGCTATCGAGATAACACAATCCCATTATTGAATGACGACCCCAATGTAAACCAGCTGTATCGACCTTAAGTGAATTTAACCCCATATAACATCTGTATACCCAAATATCCCAGGGGATTGTAATCAGGAGGCAGATTTAAATCTCACCCAGTATCTTTAATAAAAGAGAGTCCCCTCATTGGTTCACTCTGTAAAACAATGCTGCGGCACCTCCATCTCGTCTATAAGCTGTATGAACTTTAACATGGAAAAACGCTTTGAATCATATACTAAGCTTCCAGGTCCAGCATATCTGTGTGATCCCCAAGTGAGCAGAGGCACCCTGACCTGAGATATTAAAACCATTTATACTGCGGTAAAGCACTGGTTTACGCATTTGTATTTTGGAACAGATCACAATATAGACGACGTCAGAATTCCCCGACCCAGAACTTTTCATGGGTGTGTCCTTATGACTCCGCTTTGGGTTGCACAAGCTCGCTTAATTGAACGCAGGCAGATAAAGTACTTTGGCATTATATTACTGAAGGTTAACAGCAAAGACATTTCTTAAACAAACAACTCATGGCTGTCCTCCCCGCTCTAAAGTGCACGTGCCTCCTCTATGATTGTATAGTACAGACATAATAAATGTTATTACTATGCAAAACAATAACACAAAATCTAAGTAAAAATTACCATTATGGCAATCCTTTAATTATACTGGTAGTCTTGTTTAATTGTGCGCTCACAGAGTCATACGGCATATTATCTAACATTAATGATGGTTGGGCTAACTGGTGCTAAGTTGAAAGGTATCTTAAGCCCGTTGAGGTGGATGGGCCGTAAGGCAAGGCAGTGCATAAGCTAAAGGACCCCTATAGAGGCGTATGTACGAAACATCACAAAAATCATTTGTGATGTTAAATTGACACATGAAAATCATAAATGATATTGCACTTGTGTGCGCCTATGCACTAAACTTTATTATTCCTCAATGTACATCTTAAGTGTCAAAAATGTGTTTTAGTAAAATATACTGGGTTGCGCTTGATGCACATGGTATGTACATAGAAAAATTGTATCTGGGTATCCAAAGAAAGTTGAACCTGGTATAAATCCTAAAAAGTTTGTATATATTGTTACTGAAAAAATAAACATAACTTGTGAGCACATTCACGTCTTAGGCAGGTCTGCAGCCCTGCTTTTCTCGACTATCTCCTAGTACAGTGCTTCCACTGCAGCAAGGGATTCTGGGAAATTACATGCAAATGAGCACACTGTCACCTCTTGCTACTGGCTATGCACTTTAACCCAGGTTGTGCTGAAAAGCTGTGTAAGGCCGCGCTTATAGTGCTGGTGACGGCGACGTGACCGATGACGTCCGCCGTCGCCACCGGGGAAAGTTGTAATTTTACTTTTAGTGACGTTGCTGGCGATAAGGCCAGTGACGTCACTAAAAGGGACGGGCCGCGCAATTTGATTGGTTTAGAGACAATCACATGTGGTAACTATCTCTAAATCAAATTTACCCGGCCTCCAAATTTTTAGACGCGACGTTGCTCCATCGCCGTCGCACTTACTATTAGCGCTTGCGACGGAGTCAATTCATTTGTTTTGGAGCGCCATCGCAAGGCACTATAAGACTTTCTTGTGGGCCTTCTGGCCAAAGGGAGGATGAGAAGGACGTTCCGAATCCCGATGGAGGATGGTGCGAATATTTTTGGGGAAAAATAACACAGACTTGTTTTTTACTTCGGGAGGACATTCTCAAGGGGAAGCACCAAGCCACTGAAGTTCACAAAAATCTGTGAAATCTGCCAGGGAGGTCGATCATTTCAGGGATCGGCTCCCTGACACAGAATCTCTCAGAGTACATTAATATATATATATATCTACAGAAGTATGTCACTGATCCTAGATCCCACCTGAAAAATTCTACACAGATTCTCAATATCCTTTCAGACATTGAAAGCAAGAAGATTTTTTATTAGTAACTTGCGATGTTACATCGCTGTACACCTGCATTAAGCATGAGGATGGTTGTGACGCTGTGAGGAAAGCGATTGAGAATGACCCGCTAATTTCAAGTGAACAGAGAGCCTTCCTACTGGAAGGGATAAGATTTGTCCTAAGCCATAAGAGGCACCGCAATGGGTACCAGGTTTGCACCAAGCTATGCCAATATATTTATGGCAGATTGGGAGACCAATAACAGCCGGTCTGGCAATCCGTTTGGTGTCCTTTAAAAAGGGCACACGGCCCGAAACGCGTAGCTGTGTTACCTGTGCTGCTGCTCTAGGGGTCCTGCCTGATCCTTTTATGGAATTGTAAGGTTAAAAACTGTATCTGCCAGCTCTGTTCTTTTCAGGGACTGAACAGGTTAAAATAAATATGTGTCAAGCTTTGTTCTCTCAGAGACCAAATGGTAAAAGTATTCTAGCTGTGGACCAGATGTCCCAGGATATCTATTACATAAGAAACAAGATCACTAGTCTTGTTTCTGACCCCATTAGTAGTTATTGACCTTTTATCCCTATTTCTACTAATTTAGGCCAGATGATATATGTCATTTTACATGTATGATCTATACATGGGAACTGAATTTGTAACAGATGTATGAAATTGACACACGATGTATTGTCCTTGTCTTGGGTATAAAAGAACTGCCTTGATGACATATTAAACAGAGGTGATGACTCGGCTACCTTGTGTGCATTGAGTCTTTGCTTCTCCGAGCTCGACTATCATATCTGAGACCAGAAGCATATAGCAGCTGCGTGATGAATCTCCCCGGGTCGAGTAGAAGAAGTTGCCTGCTCTAAGGTCTGGTCAGGTAGACTGGACCTAACAAATGGTGTCAGAAGTGGGATTTGCACAGAAAAAAGGTGAGAAAAACATATTTTATTGTTTCTCACCGTTTCTCTGCGAATCTAAAGAACCTAAATTTTATAGGGCAGAAGAATCGAGAGTTTGAGTCTCCGATTTATATAACAAAGGGTTGGAGTCCCATTTGTTTAATTGAAACGGGCTGTACTGATATGGTGTCTCAGATATGATGGTAATTTAGGATAAGCTAATAATTGTTTAGGTTAAGATATTAAGAATGATAAGACTAACCTTATTGTATGCTTGTTAAGATAAAATTCCTTTATAAATTGTTTATGGGATTATAGGTATACTGTATGAAGAAATGTACTGTAGGATGAGTTAAAATAACCCTTATGGATGAATGCAGTGTGGCATAGGTGCCTCAATTAACTCTCAAGCAAGGCAACAAAGCTGGGAAGATAAAAGATTTTTTTTTGTCTGTCTCTCTCTCAAGTTGCCTGCATGTATAAGCCGCTCTAGCCCCCACCTTTTTTTCCCCCAGTGATTTGTTACACAGGAAAGGAACAGGAATGTTGAAGACAGACAGAGAAGAAAAAAAGAGAGAGACAAGAATTAGAAAGTTGAAATAATAAGAATTTTGTTTTATAGGACAAGTTACAGAGATGGTTTTCTTTTTGTTGAAATGTTGTTAGCAAGTCAGCAGAGCTCTTAGGAGAGAGAAAGACAGAAACATATAATTTTTCCAATTTAATTTTAAGACATGCAAACCCAAATTATTTGTGCCACATTAACCAAGTATGAGTGTATATTAAGTTGAATTAATAATATTTTCCCGTCTGAATTGAAAAGTGGAAAACAAGAGTATAACAGGTATAGGTTTCTTTTTCCATTAGACTGTTTTTATTACATTTTCAGGCATGAATATGATAAAAAGGTTGATTGTATGTAATCCCTGTGTGTGTGCTTGTAAGAATCTGAGTGAATTCTATCCATATGAAAGTGTTATTTGCATTGAATAATAAGAAAAACGGTTTATTGTATGTATACAAAATTACTATTCAGGGCAAGTGCTTCTAAAATAAGAATATAATTAATTGCTCATGTTGAAATTTAATTTTTAAAAGGAGTACACCCCCATTATAATATAAACTGATT